>NW_028318347.1:100000-290000 GCF_062004578.1 Staurois parvus | reverse complement strand
CCATCACGGTCATACCTCCGTTCTCCTCTCCTGTACATACCCATCACTGTCATACCTCCGTACTCCTCTCCTGTACATACCCATCACTGTCATACCTCCGTACTCCTCTCCTGTACATACCCATCACTGTCATACCCCCGTACTCCTCTCCTGTACATACCCATCACTGTCATACCCCCGTACTCCTCTCCTGTACATACCCATCACTGTCATACCCCCGTACTCCTCTCCTGTACATACCCATCACTGTCATACCCCCGTACTCCTCTCCTGTACATACCCATCACTGTCATACCCCCGTACTCCTCTCCTGTACATACCCATCACTGTCATACCCCCGTACTCCTCTCCTGTACATACCCATCACTGTCATACCCCCGTACTCCTCTCCTGTACATACCCATCACTGTCATACCCCCGTACTCCTCTCCTGTACATACCCATCACTGTCATACCCCCGTACTCCTCTCCTGTACATACCCATCACTGTCATACCCCCGTACTCCTCTCCTGTACATACCCATCACTGTCATACCCCCGTACTCCTCTCCTGTACATACCCATCACTGTCATACCCCCGTACTCCTCTCCTGTACATACCCATCACTGTCATACCCCCGTACTCCTCTCCTGTACATACCCATCACTGTCATACCCCCGTACTCCTCTCCTGTACATACCCATCACTGTCATACCCCCGTACTCCTCTCCTGTACATACCCATCACTGTCATACCCCCGTACTCCTCTCCTGTACATACCCATCACTGTCATACCCCCGTACTCCTCTCCTGTACATACCCATCACTGTCATACCCCCGTACTCCTCTCCTGTACATACCCATCACTGTCATACCCCCGTACTCCTCTCCTGTACATACCCATCACTGTCATACCCCCGTACTCCTCTCCTGTACATACCCATCACTGTCATACCCCCGTACTCCTCTCCTGTACATACCCATCACTGTCATACCCCCGTACTCCTCTCCTGTACATACCCATCACTGTCATACCCCCGTACTCCTCTCCTGTACATACCCATCACTGTCATACCCCCGTACTCCTCTCCTGTACATACCCATCACTGTCATACCCCCGTACTCCTCTCCTGTACATACCCATCACTGTCATACCCCCGTACTCCTCTCCTGTACATACCCATCACTGTCATACCCCCGTACTCCTCTCCTGTACATACCCATCACTGTCATACCCCCGTACTCCTCTCCTGTACATACCCATCACTGTCATACCCCCGTACTCCTCTCCTGTACATACCCATCACTGTCATACCTCTACACTCCTCTCCTGTACATACCCATCACTGTCATACCTCTACACTCCTCTCTTGTACATACAGATCACTGTCATACCTCTACACTCCTCTCCTGTACATACCCATCACTGTCATACCTCTACACTCCTCTCCTGTACATACCCATCACTGTCATACCGCCGTACTCCTTTCCTGTACACACAGATCACTGTCATACCTCCGTACTCCTCTCCTGTACATACCCATCACTGTCATACCTCCGTACTCCTCTCCTGTACATACCCATCACTGTCACACCTCCGTACTCCTCTCCTGTACATACCCATCACTGTCACACCTCCGTACTCCTCTCCTGTACGTACTCATCACTGTCATACCCTCCACACTCCTCTCCTGTACGTACCCATCACTGTCATACCCCTCCACACTCCTCTCCTGTACGTACCGATTACTGTCATACCTCCACACTCCTCTCCTGTACGTACCCATCACTGTCATACCTCCACACTCCTCTCCTGTACGTACCCATCACTGTCATACCCCTCCACACTCCTCTCCTGTATGTACCCATCACTGTCATACCCCTCCACACTCCTCTCCTGTACGTACCGATTACTGTCATACCCCCCACACTCCTCTCCTGTACATACTGATCACTGTCATACCTCTGTACTCCTCTCCTGTACGTACCCATCACTGTCATACCTCCGTACTCCTCTCCTGTACGTACCCATTATTATTATTATTATTATTATTATTATTATTACATCGAGTTTATATAGCGCCAAAGGGTTTGCTCAGCGCTGTACAATAGAGGGGGGGACAATACATGGCACAGTACAACAAAAACAGACAGCGTACGAGGGGTAAGAGGGCCCTACTCTTTCAAGCTTACAATCTAGGTGGGAGGGGGTAGTGGAACAATAGGAAGTGGCTGAGGGGGATGAAGTGGTGGGAGGAATGAGGGAGGATGGCCGTTAGGTGAGAGTGGGGTAGGCTTCCCTGAAGAGATGGGTTTTGAGGGAGCGTCTGAATGTGGGGAGGGAAGGCGACAGTCGGATGAATTGGGGCAGTGAGTTCCAGAGGATAGGGGAGGACCTGGAGAAGTCCTGCAGTCATGCATGGGAGGAGGAGACCAGGGAGCAGGATAGAAGGAGGTCCTGTGAGGAGCGAAGGGTGCGGGTAGGGTGGTACTTGGGGATCAGGTTGGTGAGATAGCCATCACTGTCATACCCTCCACACTCCTCTCCTGTACGTACTGATCACTGTCATACCCCCCACACTCCTCTCCTGTACGTACCGATCACTGTCATACCCCCCACACTCCTCTCCTGTACGTACCGATCACTGTCATACCCCCCACACTCCTCTCCTGTACGTACCGATCCCTGTCATACCCCCCACACTCCTCTCCTGTACGTACCGATCCCTGTCATACCCCCCACACTCCTCTCCTGTACGTACCGATCCCTGTCATACCCCCCACACTCCTCTCCTGTACGTACCGATCCCTGTCATACCCCCCACACTCCTCTCCTGTACGTACCGATCCCTGTCATACCCCCCACACTCCTCTCCTGTACGTACCGATCCCTGTCATACCCCCCACACTCCTCTCCTGTACGTACCGATCCCTGTCATACCCCCCACACTCCTCTCCTGTACGTACCGATCCCTGTCATACCCCCCACACTCCTCTCCTGTACGTACCGATCCCTGTCATACCCCCCACACTCCTCTCCTGTACGTACCGATCCCTGTCATACCCCCCACACTCCTCTCCTGTACGTACCGATCCCTGTCATACCTCCACACTCCTCTCCTGTACATACTACCCACCATCATATCATCTGCAGCCCCTCTCTTGCATTTACTACCTGCAGTTATACTATTCCTCTTAAATTGTGACCTAACCAAATGGCTTACATACTGCCGAGACACTTGAATATATCCTTGGCTATTGTTTCAATGATAATACTCTATTTCAAGACTCATCTCTGCCTCTCTAACTGCAGCCTAACAATGAGGCGTGCATTCAGCCACTGATCTATTTCTGGCTTTTATCTCTCAGACACTCTAATGTTCATTTCAAGATCAATCCGTCATCACCTGCCCCCTCTTTATTCTTAGATGATCCCCGCTGATGTCCTTCTGTCCGGCCACTAATTAATATTTGTGACTATTGTCTTTCAGCTAATACACTCTGATTTGTATTTCAAGATAAAACCTCTCTTGCCTCTCCCTCTTTGATTGTGGCCTAACCAAGCAGCTTACATTCTGGTCAGCCATTCCTATCCCTGACGATTGTCTCACAGAAAGTACCTTCTAATTTGTATTGATGAAATGACAACCCTGTCGCAACCTCTTAAACGGCAGACCAATCCATCGGTTTATCCAGCCTAAGAACATTTTCCTGGCTGTCGTCTCTCATCTCTCACTTTTTATATTTGTGGCTTAAACATACAGCTTGCATACCGTCCAGACACCATAAAATATTTGTGGTTATTTTCTCTCAGATAATACGTTCGTTTGTGTTTCAAGATTGTAATGGAACCGACCCCAGACTGTGCTTGGTTACTTCCGTTAGACTACCGCTTCCCCGTCCGAACATCGACCACAGACACCACAGCCGACCATACAAGACTAGACGACACCAGTCCTGAAGTAAACCAGGAGGTAGACTAGTTTATTTGAACACAGATACAAGATATATACACTCGGGACAGTCCCCCCTCCCTGCATAATGACATAGGGTGGGGCAATCTACATTTAGTAACGAGACACACAGGTAGTCACACTTCACACCAGCAGACAGTCCCATCAGGAGGGAGGGCTGTTGGAGACCCCCCCCCCCCCATTAAGCTAATACACATAAACACATCCCATAATAGTTTACTCCCAAGCCAGACAGACAATGGGATGCAGCCACACAACACCAAACAATCTACAACCCCCACCCCACCTATCTCCTGGGCATGTCTACACAATATTAGAACATTTCATCCTGCACCCCTAACAGGCACAGGGTGACTTACACATAAGAGGGATATGGGGAGCTGAGACAGGGGTCTCCCCACCTCTCCAAAGTGAGCTGTGTTCCATGGGCCCCCACCCAAAGTGAATCCCGTCACAAAGATAAAACCCACCTTGGCTCTCCCTCCCTAATAAAGCTGCTTTCATACCGTTCAGCTACACTAAGAAATTCCTAACTATTGTCTCTTATCCACTTGCTAACTGCGCTATAGCTGAATGTCCACTACAGTGTGGTTATCCAGTTCTGGGAGGGCCTCAAATGACGTCCTCCCGCGTGACCCCAGTGGCGCGCACCTGGCGATTTCCGTGATCGCTGTATCCTACGGACACAGCTGATCACGTGATGAAGTAAAAGGCCAATCACAGTGTCCTTTTACCACATGATCAGCTGTGTCCAATGACACAGCAGATCACGGAGTAAATACAGTTGCCAGTTATCGGCAGCACTTTCTGCACGCTGTCACAGCTACATAGTTAGTCTGGCTGAAAAATAACAAAAGTCCATCCAGTTCAACCATTTAAAAAAAAAAAAAATTATAATCCTACACCCACAGTTAATCCAGAGGAAGGCAAAAAAACCCAGCAAAGCACGATCCAATTTCCTCCTGCAAGGGAAAAAAATTCCTTCCTGATCCCCCGAGAGGCAATCGGATATTCCCGGGATCAACTTTACCTATAAATGTTATATTCTGTGTATCCAAGAAAGAATCCAGGACTTTCCTACAGCAATCCACTGAGCTGGCCACAACCAACTACTGAGGGAGTCTATTCCACATTTTCAACGTGAGGAATATACTGCCGATAACTGGCAGCTGTCAGAGCAGATCTGCACTGACCAGTGCTCTGCAGTGCCACCAAGCAGCGCCCAGCAGTGCCTTCCACCAGTGCCCCCCAGCAGTGCCACCTCGGTTCCTGTGCGGGCTCCATTTTCCAAAGTAGTGCAGGGACTTCTTCCCTGCGTGTCCCAGGGCACGGGAGTCCATTTAAATGAATGGGCTCTTGTGCCCGCACATATCACAGCCTGCAAGACCACACTTGTGAACCAGGGCTTAGGCTGATTTCTTCACCACTTGAAAACCGCATCGTTTATATGTATTGAGGTCTTCAAGTGGGTAAAGTCAGTGAGAGTTGAATGTTAAAAATCTGTTCTGGCTAATAGGCAAGCGATTACTCAAAGAAATTGCATGAAGGGCTGGGCACTGCCCTGGGGGATCTGCACCAAATCACTACTACCTGTGAAACTTGTCCCTTAACTGGGTTTTGAAAGTTCCGCATGCCTCAGCAGTCACAAAGAGGTTTTCACAGTTCATGTCTCAGTCTTAAGACAGACCACCCTGCTCACTCAGCTGTGTCTTTTCCACTACACATCAGACAACCACTGATCACTTACTGTTCCCATTTTTTAGGACCACAATTCTAATATTCTGGGTTGGAGACTCTTTCCAACTTGAATTCCCTCTGAGTCTCTGTATTGCAGGTCCAAAATGATGACTTGCCAATCCTGAGAGAAACTGTTAATCAGTTCTTTCCTTTTCAACTGGACCACCCCAGAACCTCTCACCCTGCATGGGTGAAAAGCCCTGAGATGTCACCCTCAAAGGACCACAATCCAAGTAACAGGGACACATCTCCTGTCCGGGACCCATCCCTCGCATCCTGTACATATCCCCCTTTACTGCAATGTGGAGGTGTCAGACGCTCTGGGGAAACCCTACAGTGAGGGCATCTGCATTCTGGTGTTTTCTAGGTCTGTTCCACCATGAATTGGACCATCTGGTTAACGTGTGTGTTCGTGTGTGCCATGGTCTGACACCAGACAAAACATCCTATCAACGAGAAAAAAAAAGCATAGGGAGTCAAAATCCCACTTAATGGCCAGTCACTCATGATCCACTATAGTGTAAATTCCTTCAGCAGCTGTCTGAGGAAGACTATATAGTGTTCCTCCCCATTGACCTCTTGGGACAATAAATTCTTAAGAGAAGTCGGGAACAACCAGCGCTGGATTATTGGCTGTTAAGCTCCCAAAAAGTCTCTTCAGCTTTTTCATTCCACTTGACCATGACTTCTTACTCTTTGTCAAGTCAGATAGTGGTGCAGCAATAGTGGCAAAGTTGGGGACAAACTGACGGTAGGACCCAACTATGCCCAGGAACACTCGGACCTCTTTGTGATGGGGCAAGACGAAGCCTGAATGGCATCAAACTTTTTCATCTGAGGCATCACCAAATCCCTACCCACAATGTACCCCATATACTTGGTCTCCTCCATCGCAAAGGCACACTTTTCTGGATTAACAGTGAAACTCCTCCTGCTTTAAAGAGTCCAACACAGCCTGACCTTAGGGAGTTTGGTATTCCCAGTAAGTACTGAAGATACCCAAATACACCGAGATGTTTCCAATAAGGGTGTAATATTTTATCCATCACCCTCTGAATAGTAACCAAGGCAGAATGCAACCCTAAATGCTCTTCTTTTATATTGGACGGGACCATTTTGGAGTGGAGAATGGCATGTTATCTCTCGCTTCCTTGGTCAAAGGTATCTGCTAGTACTCCTTGGTAAAGTCTAAGATACTGGGATGGCCGCAACCTCTCTATCCGTTCATTTACTCAGGGTATCAGATATTCATCAAACTTCGATACCTCATTGAGTATTCTGAAATCATTACAAAACCAGAGTCCCATTGGGTTTTCTTACCAACACAATTGGGCTTCACCCTACGCTCTGCAATTCTTCATTGATATTGAGTTTAAGCATTTTCCAAACTTTCTTTCCTATGTGCTTTGGGAAAACGCTTTCCTATGTGCTTTGGGAATGCAATAGAGTTTTACTCGGACTTTCACATTAGACAATGTCATGTTCAATTACCCTGCTAAGATCTGTTTTTTCTGAAATGATTCCCCTATTGCTCTCTAAAAACGTTTACCTGCTGAGTTTGTGTCTTTGACAGGGTGGTCAAAGCCACCCCTATATTGATCTGTGAGCCAACCTCAACCAGGGAAGCTACCTGCTCATGGTCTTTTCAGGGTTTTAATATATTTAAGTGGAAGATTTGCTAAGGCCTTTGTGTGATGAACTAGGAGCGCAGAGAGAGAGCACACGGAGACAGATCACATGGAACCCGATATGCGGGCCTTTATTGGGGAGTTTTTCGGGGTGCAGACAATCGAACAGCTAGTCCACAGAACAACACAAGACACAGCGATACAGTAGGGTTCTCAGGATGGCAATATTGGACAACAGGGGGCCAATAGTCCACAGGTTTTAATAGGACAGTGCGGCGGGGCACCGCAGGGGTTGGAGTCCGCGGGCAAGGGTTTCGGGCAGAATCGGGCCAGCACAGGTCAGAGGTCTGGGCACAATGGGGTTAATCCAATACACAGGATGCGGAGCAGGGCAGAGAGGGTTGAGTCCAAGGCAGGGCAAAGGTCCGGGCACAACAGGTTTAATCCAATACACAGGATGCAGATCTGGGCAGTTGGGGTTAAGTCCAAGGCAGGGTGGAGGTCCGGGCACAATGGGTTTAATCCACTCACCAGCTAGCAGTGGAGAGCCTGGGGGCAGAGAGGGCTGGGAGGTCCATAGCAGGCTTGCAGTCCATCAGTGAAGAAGGATGTGGGGGGGTTCGTGGGGTCTGGCCGCAGCACAGACCTTGCTCAGCATCAGGCATGGGGGAGCAACTGAAAAACTGCAAAGACCAGGGCCCACTCTGGCATTATATGCAGAGCCGGGCACGTTCTCATTGCCATGGTACCTCGAAACTTGGCATCAGATTATCATGGCAACAGGCCCAGCTCCCTCGATGCCGGCCCCACACAGGGAGCGTAGCCTTTGTCTCTGGCAGACACGGGAAAGCAGGATTGTGCCGTTGCATGGAGACAGGGAGGGGGGTGACAGGAGTGGAGCCTGCATGTGGCGAATCCACATGCAGGCACAGTGGAGAGGCAGATTTGCTGGCGCTCGGCCAGAGGGGAAGGATGCCACCTCAGCAGGGGGCAGACTCCTGGCGGCAGCGGAGTGAGGGGACTAGCTCTATGACACTTTGCTTTGCAGGTTGGCGTACTTTATAACGTCAAAAGCACTTGCTACCTGGTCGGGAACTTACTCTTCCCTATGGGTTTGAACACAGCTACCTGGTTCCCAACCTGGAATGGTCTAAGCTTGGTAGTACCGTTGAATACCCAGCTTCTTGTGCCTTCTGTAAATGCTCCTTTACCAGAAGCATCATCTTGGCAATTCTTACCCTTATTTGGGTGATATGTTCTCCCACTCTGTAAGGAAAGGGAGTCCTAGAAGTCGCACATCTCAACAAAACCTGTAAGGAATTGAATTGTATGACAGCCTCAGCCTAGGCTCCAACCAGGCCACCCCCCCCCCTCCCCAACATGTACGTTGCATGACTCCCTTTCCCTACTGAACGTTTTGAGCTGGAACAAGCACTCTCCTTGTTGCCACTCCAAGAGATTTGTCATGCCAGAGGACCTGGTGGAGCTTTGAGCGGCACCTACCATTTTTGTTATGCTCTACCATGGTCTTATGTGAAGAGCGTTTGGTTTCCCACATCTTTTAAGCTGGTTAATCAGCCCTTGTGGTCTTCGCCCATACACAGATTCAGAGGAAACACGTCAAACATGTTAAACTTGTACATATTCTTTCTATATGTTAGATATATCTGTGATGGGAGTCACTTTGGGTGGGGGGCCCATGGAACACAGCTTACTTTGGAAAAGTGGGGAGACCCCTGTCTCAGCTCCGCATATCCTTCTTATGTGTAAGTCACCCTGTGCCTGTTAGGGGTACAAGGTGATTTGGCCCAATATTGGGGTGGGGGTTGTGGATTGTTTAATGTCATGTGGTTGCATCCCATTGTTCTATTGTGTGTCTTGCTTGGGAGCAAACTATTATGGGATGTATGTGTTTGTGTATTGGCTTGGTGGGGGGGGGGTGTCTCCAGCAGCCCTCCATTCTGATGGTGTATCTCTGTTACTAAATGTAGATTGCCCCACCCTGTGTCATTATGCAGGGAGGGGGGGTTGTTCCCTTGAATGTATATATCTTGTATCTGTGTTAAAATAAACTGGTCTACCTCCTGGTTTACTTCAATACTGGTGTCGTGTAGCCTTGTATGGTCAGTGGTGGTGTCTGTTGTCGGTGTTCAGATGGGGAAGCAGTAGTCTAACGGAAGTACCCAAGTGAAGTCTGGGCCCGGTTCTGTTACAATATCTAATAATGAACATTAGAAATAGAAATTAACTTTATTCAGCCCTCTACATAGAATTCTGACTTTCTTTTTTTTTTTTTTTTTTTTTTTTTTTTTTTTACAGGTGGATTAATGAACAATGTTTTTGGTCATGTTGGTCTTCATAAAGCCACATGGGAATTAAGACATACTGCTGTCCGAAGCGATTGAAACACTTTATTGCTGTTCACTGGAGGATTCACACAGAGCACAAGTCATGTCGGTGGTGTGAATGTTTTAGATACTCTTCAGCATTGATCCAGCCTCAGAGGACAACAGCAGAGAAGTCATTTCAATGTTCTGGAAGGGACTATGGCTTTCAATTCCCATTCCAATGCAAGAGAAGATATTTAATTTTTGGATTGCAGTGAAGGGAAAGTTTATCGCAGGCAGGATCGCAATGGAGGAGAAGCTATTTCACTGTTCTGAATGTGATAAAGCTTTTACAAAGAAGGTATATCTTATCACACACCAGAGGATTCACACTGGAGAGAAGTCATATCAGTGTTCTGAATGTGATAAAGCTTTTACAGTGAAGTCAAATCTTATCACACACCAGAGGAGTCACACTGGAGAGAAACCATATCAGTGTTCTGAATGTGATAAAGCTTTTACTCGGAAGTCACATCTTATCACACACCAGAGGATTCACACTGGAGAGAAGCCATATCAGTGTTCTGAATGTGATAAAGCTTTTACAGATAAGTCACATCTTATCACACACAGGATTGTTCACACTGGAGAGAAGCCATATCAGTGTTCTGAATGTGATAAAGCTTTTACAGTGAAGTCATATCTTATCAGACACCAGAGGAGTCACACTGGAGAGAAGTCATATCAGTGTTCTGAATGTGATAAAGCTTTTACAAAGAAGGCATATCTTATCACACACCAGAGGATTCACACTGGAGAGAAGCCATTTGAGTGTCCCGAATGTGACAAAACTTTTACCCAGAAGGGTAATCTTAACTCGCACATGAAGATTCACATCGGAGCGAAGCTGTATCGTTGTTCAGATTGTGGCAAAGATTTTAGAGTGAAGGCAAATCTTATCACACACCAGTTGCTTCACACCGGAGAGAAGCCCTATCAATGTTCTCAATGTGACAAAGCTTTTGTGACCAAGGTAAAGCTTGACACACACCAGTGGATTCACACTGGAGAGAAGCCATATCAATGTTCTGAATGTGATAAAGCTTTTACACAGAAGTCACATCTTAGCATACACCAGAGGATTCACACCGGAGAGAAGCCATATCATTGTTCTGAATGTGATAAAGCGTTTACAACCGAGAGCAAGCTTACTACACACCAGAGGATTCACACGGGAGAGAAGCTCTATCAGTGTTCTCAATGTGACAAATATTTTACAAGGAGATAACACCTTATCCTACACGAGAGGGTCCACACTGGAGAGAAGCCGTTTCGGTGTTTGGTGTGCAAAAAAGTTTTTTTTAGATAAGTCACACCTTATCAAACACCAGAGGATTCACACGGGAGAAAGGCCATATCTGTGTTCTGAATGTGATAAAGATTTTACTACGAGGGAACATCTTATCAGACACCAGAGGGTTCACACCGGAGAAAGGCCATATCAGTGTTCTGAATGTGATAAAGCCTTTAAACAAAAGTCAGATCTTAGCACACACCAGTGGGTTCACATTAAAAAGAGGCCATATCCATGTTCAGACTTTGATAAAGCTTTTACAACTCAGACAGAGCTCATTACACAACAAAATATCCACGGTGGAGACCATTTGACGACTTTTGTGGAGAATCCTCAATGACTGAAATGACGCCGGGCCCCACAGCACCTCCAGAGGCCAGCCTACAGCACCCACAGACCGCCGTGACTAGCCAGCAGCAGGCCCAGCTGCCCACCACCTTCCCTCCTTTCTCACTGATGAACTCCTCCGCCACTGGGCGATAGATTCTGCACATCTATATGCCCTGATGTGAAACCTTTCACCTCCCTCATTTGACCAGCAATCCGCTCACCCTCTTAATATGCCACCTGTACTCCTCCTCCTCCTTGTACCCCTCTCCTCCATTCACAAAATCTCCTCCCTCTACCCCCCAAAACAACTTTACATTGGACCCTCAATACTTTCCTCTCCCACTACGGTTCTTACCACCTCCTCCTGATACTCCACTCTCCCACCGACCCACAGGCCACCAATAACAGACCCACACGCTCTTGCACATCCTGCTGCCATGCCACCTTTCTCACCCGCCTTCTCCTCCTCAATGCCAGGGACATCTCCCCAAATCCTGGCCCCTCACCACCTCACTCACCCACTAGGCACCCTCCTACTCACACAAACCGCTGCAACCCCCTCAACCTTATACCTGTCCCCCTCCTCCCCGCACCCACACCTCCTCTTTCGGTTGCACTCCTGAACGCCCGATCGGTGTGCAACAAGCTCACAGCCATCCATGACCTCTTTATCTCCCACTCCGTCAACCTCCTAGCAGTCACCAAAACCTGGATCCAAGCCACTGACTCCGCCTCCCCTGTGGCACTCTCCTATGGAGGTCTCGTCTGGTCCCATTCACCCAGATCGAGCGGTCGTAGAGGTGGTGGGGTTGGCATGCTCTTGTCACCGCTGAGCAACTTCCAGGTCCTCCCAACCCCCCCCCCTATCATTCTCCTCCTTCGAGGCCCACTGCATCCGACTCTGCTCCCCCCCCCCTCTGAGGATTGCAGTAATCTATCGGCCCCCTGGACCCGTATCCCGCTTCTTTGACGACTTCTCCGCCTGACTGCCCTTCTTCCTCTCCTCTGAGCTTCCCACCATCATCCTTGGTGACTTCAATATCCCTCTCAATGTCAACAACCCGGCTACATCTAAACTCCTCCACTTAACCTCTTCATTTGCACTCACACAGTCCTCCACCCACACAGACGGGAACACCCTGGACCTCGTTTTCTCCCATCTCTGCACCCCCTACAACCTCACTAACACCCCTTTCCCTCTCTCTGACCACAACCTCATTACCTTCTCCATCTCCTCGTCCTGGAACACCTCCCCCCCAAATGTCAAACCTTCACCAGCCGTAACCTCCACAACCTGAATCCAGCCCCTCTCCACTCTGCAGCTGACCATCTGTACGACATTATCCTTCCACTGTCCTGTGCTGACCTGGCCACTACTGCGTACAACGACTCGCTGTCAGCTGCCTTAGACTCCTTAGCACCCATAACCACAATTAGTGTTAGACCCGACCGCTTCAACCCTGGCAGAATGACCACACAAAACATCTTAAATGATGCAGTCGCGCACTGGAATGATTATGGCACAAAACCAAATTCCCTCAAGCATTCTCCCTCTACAAATCTGCCTTCCTCACCTACACCTTCTTCTTCCACACCGCCAAACAAGCCTACTTCGTAACCCTCATCAACACCCTCTCCACCTGTCCTCGCCAGCTCTTCTCCACTTTCAACTATCTACTCTCTCCCCCACCCCCACCCAGTACCTCACTCACCGCCCATGAGATTGCCATTCACTTCCAAAATAAGATTGATGCAATCCGTAAGAACATAGCCAATGCTCCACCTATGCTCCCTCCCACTCTCCCCTCCTCTGACCTGGCAACCACCCTGCCCCCCACCACCCTTAAAATCCCGCACACTATAACCTCCCCAACACTCCGCTCCTTCAGCCTTGCCACCACTGAGGAGGTCACCAAGGTCTTCTCAGAAGCCCGCCTCACCGCTTGACCCTGTCCCCACACAACTCCTCCGGGCACCCTCCCCCTCCATCCTACGCTCCCTCACCCACATCTTCAATCTCTCCCTCTCTACTGGTGCATTCCCCTCCCCCCCTAAAGCACATGCGCATCACCCCCATACTCAAAAAACCCTCCTTGGACCCCACTGACCTGAACAACCTTAGACCCATCTCCCTGCTGCCATTCACTCCCAAGCTCCTCACTCAACCAGCTATCAAGCTCCGTCACTCAACCAGCTATCATCTATAGTACAAAAACAAGACCACAGAATAAGCCACATTGAAAATAACATGGGAGACATAATCACAGCGCACAACAACTTGATTGACGCACATACAGAACACTCAACCGATATTGAGCAAATCAACCAAAAATTAGCCGACTTGAAGGACAGATCACGCCGCAACAACATTAAGTTCAGAGGCATCCCTGAATCTATTACCAATGGCGACTTACTACCATACATACAGCACTACATCAAAATTCTCCTTCCGTCAATCTCTGATATAGAGATTGCAATTGATCGTGCGCACCGTCTACCAAAACCCTCCTTCCTACCAGCAACCATCCCTAGAGATGTATTAGCCCGCATCCATTTCTACCATGTAAAAGACAAAATTATGTCGGCGGCCCGAAATCCACCGCCACTCCCGCCATCTCATGCAAATCTCCGCCTATATGCTGACTTATCTAAAGCTACCCTCCTCAACAGAAAAAGAATGGTGTCCATCACCAAGGCCCTCAGGAATCATGGTATAGCCTACAAATGGGGGTTTCCCACCAAATTAACGGTGCGGCATCATGGTAGGATCTTTACTATTAAAACACTAGAGGCAGGCCTAAATTTGCTAAAAACCTGGAATATCCTCCCTGCAGAAATCGCAAGAACCCGCGCATAGTTCTATGGAAGCAACATAGTCTTTACAAGACGTATCTTATATTGAAACACGCTCACACTTTTCCCCAGGAGCCATTTCTTAATTCAATATCTCTGGCGTTCGGCCCAGACCCTTTGAAGTTCGTGCTACGTATTTACAATTGGCTTGACTCCCTCAGGCGGTCAAGCCCATCCGCATCCCCCAATTTTAAAGTAGCAATGTTGGCTACTCAACATACTTGCATTTTTTGCAAGTGTTTTTTTACTGTTCTCTCTATCCTTCCATTTCCCTCCCCTTGGCACCACTGGACTCCTACTCAAGACCCAAGTATTATTCACCTAGACTCCTCATGGAATACTCTCCTCAACGCTCCGATTGATTGTCCATCCTATCACCCCCACCTGAATACCTATTTTTTTGGAAAACACAATACCTTATGCTTCTCTCAAATAACACACCAGATTACGGAAAAGCTGGAAACCATGCTTCCCAATGATTAATATTACATCTTTAAATGTACGTGGCCTAAATTCACCATATAAACGATCACTACTATCCAAGGAAGCAAGGAAGTTGCGAGCGGACATACTCTTCATACAGGAAACACACTTCGCTACCCAAAAGACACCCAAACTGTACCTTCATCGTTTTTCTCAGCTGTTCATGGCAACTAACCCCAAAAAGAAAAATGGAGTGATTACGGCCATTAATGACTCTCTCTCATTCAGTATCCTATCACAGACGGCGGACCCACAAGGCCGCTACCATATATTGGTGTGTAAAATAAACGACAAGACTCATACTTTAGTGAACGTCTATGGCCCGAACTGCAAACAACTACATTTCTACCGTAAACTCTACAAAGTCATCTCCCCACTTAAACAAGGGAAACTCATCATCGGTGGAGACTTCAACATTGTAGGTAACTCGGACATAGACTTGTCTTCCACCTCGAAATCCACAAAACCGACCCTTAACCAATTTCTTCATGACAATGACTTATATGATATCTGGAGATGTCAACACGGATCTGAAAGAGACTATACCTACTACTCTCCCCCACATCTCTCGTACTCACGAATAGACATGTTTATAACGGACAAATGGACATTACAACATGTGACGTCATCCAAAATAGAGACTATAACCTGGTCCGACCATGCCCCAATCCAAATATCACTAGATGATGATCAAAATATGGCGATACCACCTATCTGGAGACTCAACTCCTCAATCCTGACGTCACCGGAGAATCAGAAGCATATTCATGACACTCACAAACTCTTTTTTGATACCAATGTCACCCCTGATATATCCATCACTACACTCTGGCCGGCTTACAAGGCCTACTTGAGAGGTATCCTTATACAATTAAATTCCCGCATTAAGAGACAACGATCTCAACAAATTGACCAACTCATGACCTCCATTCGTCTAAACGAACAACTCAAACAACACCCTACTCCCCCCACAACCGCGACACTAAGCTCCGATAGAAATAAATTACGCAACATTTTACTTCATACATATGACGCCAACCTGCAAAGATCGAAAGCCAAATTCTATGCACTCAGTAACAAAGCAAACTCGCTTCTTAGCAAGATCATTAAACAAAAACGACTTAAAACCAAAATACCTATCATTCGACACCCTATTTCGCACGTCACCTTGACAAACCCCCGAGATATAGCCAATGCCTTCGCGGCCTACTATCAGACACTATATAACTTAAAAGATGACATTAATACAACCCAGCCAACAACGCATTTAATAGAACAATTTTTACATAGCACTAATCTCCCACGCATAACTCCCTCTCAACTAGAATCTATATCCATACCGATTTCTCCTGATGAGGTTGGGAGAATCATTCGTACCCTCCCTTTAAACAAATCACCAGGGAATGATGGTTTCACAAATTAATACTACAAAACATTTGCCCCCAATCTTAACTCACACTTATCGGTCCTATATAACCATGTCGCCTCCTCCGGGGAATTCCCCCAAGAAATGTTACAGTTAATAATTACTACCATTCCGAAACCTGGCAAAGACCCCCAACTAGTACAAAATTACAGACCAATCTCGCTTTTTAACACGGATATAAAAATATACGCTAAGATAATCGCCCTTAGACTACTCCCCCACCTACCGACCCTAATTCATCCAGACCAAGTGGGATTTATTCCTGGTAGACAAGCGCCTGACGCCACTAGACGTATCATATCCCTAATACACCATCTTGAATCAGATACCCAACCTTCACTTCTACTATCGCTCGATGCAGAAAAAGCATTTGACCGAATCCATTGGCAGTTTATGTTGCATACACTCCAAAAATTTGGAATATCTGATTGGATGTTATCAGCTATTCTGTCCCTTTACTCAAAACCTTCAGCCAGAGTTCTAACCAATGGCACACTATCTCAACCCTTCTACATCTCCAACGGAACTAGGCAAGGATGCCCATTGTCCCCTATAATTTTCGCCCTACTCATTGAACCACTAGCAACCAACCTCAGAAACGACCCTAATTTCACGGGAATCAAATTCCTAAATTCCGAACACAAGATCAGCCTATTTGCAGATGACATTATCCTAATGGTCACTAATCCATACAATTCCCTCAAATCGATACGAATGCGTATCCAAGATTACTCATCCGTATCTTACTACAAGCTCAATGAATCTAAATAATCTATACTGAACTTACACACGCCTGAAATCACCCAAAGTCTACTCTCTAAACACTTCCCTTTTACTTGGGAAAAACTTAGCATCCCATATTTGGGAATTAAACTTACTGCAAGGACAAACCAACTCTATAATGCTAATTTTAAACCACTACTTGAATCTATCCCGCAAGAAATTAAAGGATTACGCACCACTACCCTCTCGACATTAGGTAGAATGGCGACAGTTAAAATGTCTATACTACCCAAGATACTCTACATATTTCGCACTCTCCCTACCCCAGCCCCTCACACTTTCTTCATGAGACTCCAGGCAATATTGAACAAATTCCTTTGGAATTCGAAAAAGCCCAGGTGTGCCACAAACCTTCTAATTCGCCCACCCTCCAGAGGCGGAGCGGGTCTCCCACATGTGAAATCATACTACCATGCCGCTCTACTTGATCAGCTCTTCTTTTGGAGGCAGCCCACAATAAGCAAAACCTGGACTATAATGGAAACTTCCCTATTCCTACCGCACACCTTGTCAGACTTATTATTTTTACCCCGTGGAGCACTCCCTACAAATCTACACGACCACCCTTGTATACAAGCTTCCTTAATAGCTTGGTATAACTTTATTGCCCATAATCAATTACGCAAAGATAACCTTCAAATTCCCACACCGCTTTCATCCCTACATTTTCTTTCCCCCCACTTAAACCTAACTTTTTGGATAGACCATGGAATACTGAATGTACAAGACTTATACACTAAAAATACATTAGATTCCTTTCAGACTATTCGAGGAAAATACCAAATCCCGGCCACTGAACATTTCACCTATATACGTATAGCTCATATCCTGTACAAGGTACATGTACCACTCCACATAAAAATCCCAGCAACAGCACAACAATTCTTCCAAAGGACAATTTACCCAAAAAAAGGTATATCAACTTTTTACACAGCTCTAGTTGAAGCACAATTTACTACATACACATCCTCCCTTGCGAACTGGGAAAAGGTAATCTCCCAACCCATATCTCCCAATACGTGGGAGAAAACTTTCACCATCACGTTCAAAGCCTCAAAATGCAGCTCCCATTGGGAAGCATATTTGAAAATAATTCACCAATGGTACTTAACTCCCGTTAAACTGTCCTTATTCTACCCTCAACATTCCCAATCTTGCTGGAGACATTGTGGTGAAACAGGCTCACTTCTCCACCTATTGTGGACGTGTAAATCTCTCACCTCCTACTGGAACCAAGTTTTCCAGATAATCTCCTCCATCACAAAGACATCAGTCTCTCCAAACCCTGCTCTAGCGCTCCTACATAATGGCATAGACAAATTACCACTATCTTCACGCACTATTATCATACACATCTTGTCAGCTGCAAAGCTCAACATCACCAGGTTATGGCGATCTATCACCACTCCCTCCTTACACCGATTACTAACTGACCTTAACTTTCTGTGTGAGATGGAGAGAAGAACAGCCCTCCACAATTCCTCCTATCATAAATTTGAGACTCATTGGACTCGCTGGCTACAGAACCCCAATTGTGTAATAAAGTGATATTATAACATCCAAATTGCACGATCCCGATTATTTAGGTGCCCTCACTTCCCCCCCTTTCCCTCCCTTTGCCCCTTCTAATTTCCCCATATAAATATCTACCAAGGTTTCAACAAGGTTCACAATATTGGAGCATACCTCTCATGTAACCAAGCTGAGACTTTAATATCTACCCCGGCCAGTTGGCGGGGTACCCCCACTCCATCCTTTCCTATCAATATAATCTTTATATTAATAGTGAACCTTGTTAACTGTTGTTTTCTGCTCTCTGTTATGTTGTATATTTCAAAACTTTTCAATAAAAATATTTAAATATAAACCTTTTAAACACCTATTGTTAAAACTGCTTTAGAAGTATCAGCTGAAGTTGGGATTTAATGCTTTTTCTCTTCTACTTAACCACTTGAAGATCAGGCATGTTATCCATTTGCTGAACTCCATATATATTTATATGGCCTGTCAACATGTGGTTATACCAAGATCGTGGATGTGGCTCTGTGATGAATGAAGCCGGAAGCAATGAGGTTTACGTCACTTCTGGTTTCAGAGCTTTCAATTCCTGGATCTTACAGCCAGGGAAGCAGCTAATCAAGCACAATGTGTGCCTGTGTTGATGCTTTGGAGAGCAGGGGAGACATTGGGGGTCTAATAGAAAAAAACAGACAACCTTTCACCTCCCCACAGCAATAACATTAGGGGCTTTGTTAACCCTCTTGTGATAGCAATAAAGTTAAATTAAAATGTGTAAAAATATAATTTTTAATAAAGTAGTTAAAAATATATAAAAGCATCCCAGTGCTTTCTATATCTTTAGACAGTTTTCTTTTTTTGATATTTAACCACTTGCCAACCGCAGATAGTCGAATGACGGCTTCACTACGGCTGGCCAGTTCTGGGAGAGCGTCATGACGTCCTCCCAGAACACACCCTGCCGATCTCCGTGATTGCTGTGTCCTACAGACACAGCTGATCACATGATGTGGTAAAAGGCCAATCACAGCAGCTTTTTAGCACGTGATCAGCCTTGTCCAATGACACAGCAGATCATTGGTAAATGCAGTTACCGGTTATCGGCTGCACTTTCCTCGCGCTGTCATAGCGTGAGGAAAGTACTGCCGATAACCGGCAATTGTCAGTGGAGGGATAGGTACTGATCATCAAGGCACTGATCAGTGCCCAGCAGTGCCGCCAGTCAGTGCTCAGCAGTGCTGCCAGTCTGTGCTGTCAGTCAGTGCCACCTATCAGTGCCCATCATTGGATATCAGTGCCAGCCCATCATTGTTGCATAGCAGTGCAGCCTCATCAACATACATCAGTGAAGGAGAAAAATTACCTGTTTGCAAAATTTTATAATAGAAAATTTTTTTTATTTTTTTTAAATTTTGCTCAAGATTTTTTGTTTATAGCGCAAAAAATAAAAGTTCCAGCGGCGAGTACATACCACCAAAAGAAAGCTCTATTTGTGTGAAAAAAATGATAAAAATGTCATATGGGTGCAGTGTTGCATGACTGCGCAATTGTCCCCAATTACCCAAGCCCCATGCTACCTTGGAAGAGATACCCAGCTCCAATGAAGGTGAAGTCATACCTGAACCAGATGATGATTCAAGTTCTGACTTTGAAGATGATACAAGACCAAAATTATTTTCTCAGGAGGAGATGAATGATTTGGTAAGAGACTTGAATCTTCCCAAAGATGCCGCTGAGTTACTCGGATCAAGGCTGAAAAGCAGGAATTTATTGTTGCCAGGAGTGTCATCTTCATGGTTCAGACATTGTGAAAAGGAGTTCGTTCCTTACTTTGCCCAGGAAGACAAGTTGGTTTATTGCATCGATGTCGAAGGTCTGATGGGTCAATTTAAAATCCAATATTATTATTATTATTATACAGTATTTATAAAGCGCCGATAGTTCGCTCAGCGCTGTACATTACAAAGGGGGACAGAACATGTGACAGAACAATACCAATACAATGCAAAACATGAGGGGATTGAGGGCCCTGCTCTTTCGAGCTTACAATCTAGGAGGGAGGGGATGGTGGCACAGGAGGAGATAGCTGTGGGGGATGGAGTGGTAGGAAGAGTGGAGGAGGTCGGCAAGTTAGCAGGGGGTGGGGTAGGCTTCCCTGAAGAGGTGGGTTTTCAGGGTGCGCCTAAAGGAGAGGAGAGTAGGTGATAATCTGATGGGTTGGGGAAGGGAGTTCCAAAGGATGGGTGACACCCTGGAGAAGTCCTGGAGGCGGGCATGGGAGGAGGAGACCAGGGAACTAGAGAGAAGGAGGTCTTGTGAGGAGCGGAGTGTGTGTGTTGGGTGGTACTTGGATATTAGGTCAGTGATGTAGTTCAGGGCAGTATGGTGGACAGCTTTGTACGTCAGCGTTAGGATTTTGAATTTGATCCGTTGGGCAATCGGAAGCCAGTGGAGGGATTGGCAGAGGGGGGTGGCGGACACTGAGTGGAAGCCAGTGGAGGGATTGGCAGAGGGGGGTGGCGGAGACGGAGCGATTGGAAAGGTGAATGAGTCTGGCAGCCGTATTCAGGATGGACTGAAGTGGGGATAGCCAGCGGCGAGGCAGGCCAGTGAGGAGGGAGTTGCAGTAGTCGAGTCGTGATATGATGAGGGAGTGGATGAGCGGTTTAGTGGTTTCTGGAGTTAGGAACGTGAATATGATTCAGAGCAATGGCGGCTTTTTATAGATTCTTCAAAAAGAAGTCTCAAAGCAGTTTTACTCCACAATGGTGGTTTTTACGCTTCCATACCTGTAGGTCATTCCGTACACTTGAAGGGAACCTACGAGAACTTGGAATTGGTTCTTCATAAGCTTAAATATGAAGACCATGGTTGGCAAGTGTGTGGAGACTTGAAGGTCTTGTGCACTCTGCTCGGGCAACAAGCTGGGTATACCAAATACCCTTGTTTTCTGTGTCTATGGGACAGTCGAGACCAACAAAATCACTGGACCAAGAAGAGTTGGCAGCCGAGGGTGCTAACTAGAGATGAGCGAAGAAATGAAAAATTTGATTCGACTGATTCGGCGAATTCGTGGACAATATTCGATTCGAGTCGAATAAATTCGCTGTGAATTTAACTTAAAAAAGGGTGTTTCTAGGCTTCAGAGAGACTTAATATTAGTGCAGAACACTGTACCTTTAATTTAAATGCCCTTGGAGTCTGCTGGGGAAGAGAAATAATACTGTCAGTCAGTATGACATGCAGATGAGTGCCGTCGATCTTAGAATCACCGCACACTTCACTCATTTGGCCAGTCACGGGGCCAAAACCAGTGTTTGGAGCCACAGTGTGGCGGTGGAGGCAGCAGCAATGGGAGGCCATACAGCAACCTATGACAAAATGGAAACCAGCAGGAGTGTGAGGAGACCTCAAAGTGGCACATGGCAGAGTGGGAGCAATGGGAGGCGGTACAGGGACCCAGGTCACACTGTGGGCCCAGCAGCAGCGTGACCAGGCGGTACGGGGGCCCATGGCAGATTTGGGGCCTGGTAGCACCTATGGGAGGCCTGTAACCTGCCAGCAACCTATGACAAAATGGAAAACCGCAGGAGTGTGAGGAGACCTCAAAGTGGCACATGGCAGAGTGGGAGCAATGGGAGGCGGTACAGGGACCCAGGTCACACTGTGGGACCAGCATCAGCGTGAACAGGCGGTACGGGGGCCCATGGCCGATTTGACCTCGTTCATCCCATAGTCCTGCCGACTCACGAATAGCGTGGCCTCCTCAAAGGGCCTGAGCAAGCGCAGGTGTCACGCATGAGCTGACAATGGCTGACATCTAAGTTACACAGGGAGTACCTTTATCCGCTTTTAACATCAGGAAATCTGTGATGGCCTTTCGCTGTTCGTAAAGGCGGTCTAACATATGTAGTGTTGAATTCCACCTTGTTGCAACGTCACAGCATGAGGAGTCGGTACGGGGGCCCATGGCAGATTACGTGCCTGGCAGCAGCAATGGGAGGCCCGTAATCTGCCAGCTCCCTATGTCAAAAAATTGAACACACCAGCAGTGTGAGGAGACCTCAAAGTGGCACGTGGCAGAGTGGGAGCAATGGGAGGCGGTACAGGGACCCAAGTCACACTGTGGGCTCAGCAGCAGCGTGACCAGGTGGTACGGGGGCCCATGGCCGATTTGGGGCCTGGTGGCACCTATGGAAGGCCTGTAATCTGCCAGCAACCTATGACAAAATGGACAACCGCAGGAGTGTGAGGAGATTTCAAAGTGGCACATGGCAGAGTGGAAGCAATGGGAGGCCGTACAGGGACCCAGGTCACACTGTGGGCTCAGCAGCAGCGTGACCAGGCGGTACGGGGGTCCATGGCCGATATGGGGCCTGGCGGCACCAATGGAAGGCCTGTAATCTGCCAGCAACCTATGACAAAATGGACAACCGCAGGAGTGTGAGGAGATTTCAAAGTGGCACATGGCAGAGTGGAAGCAATGGGAGGCCGTACAGGGACCCAGGTCACACTGTGGGACCAGCAGCAGCATGACCAGGCGGTACGGGGGCCCATGGCCGATATGGGGCCTGGCGGCACCTATGGAAGGCCGCTAATCTGCCAGCAACCTATGACAAAATGGAAAACCGCAGGAGTGTGAGGAGACCTCAAAGTGGCACATGGCAGAGTGGGAGCAATGGGAGGCGGTACAGGGACCCAGGTCACACTGTGGGCTCAGCAGCAGCGTGACCAGGTGGTACGGGGGCCCATGGCCGATATGGGGCCTGGCGGCACCTATGGAAGGCCGCTAATCTGCCAGCAACCTATGACAAAATGGACAACCGCAGGAGTGTGAGGAGATTTCAAAGTGGCACATGGCAGAGTGGAAGCAATGGGAGGCCGTACAGGGACCCAGGTCACACTGTGGGCTCAGCAGCAGCGTGGCCAGGCGGTACGGGGGCCCATGGCCGATATGGGGCCTGGCGACACCAATGGAAGGCCTGTAATCTGCCAGCAACCTATGACAAAATGGACAACCGCAGGAGTGTGAGGAGATTTCAAAGTGGCACATGGCAGAGTGGAAGCAATGGGAGGCCGTACAGGGACCCAGGTCACACTGTGGGACCAGCAGCAGCGTGACCAGGCGGTACGGGGGCCCATGGCCGATTTTGGGCCTGGCGGCACCTATGGAAGGCCTGTAATCTGCCAGCAACCTATGTCAAAATGGAAAAGCACAGGAGTGTGAGGAGACCTCAAAGTGGCACATGGCAGAGTGGAAGCAATGGGAGGCCGTACAGGGACCCAGGTCACACTGTGGGCCCAGCAGCAGCGTGACCAGGCGGTACGGGGGCCCATGGCCGATTTGGGGCCTGGCGGCACCTATGGGAGGCCCGTAATCTGCCAGCACCCTATGACAAAATGGAACCCTGGGCTGGGGCAGGCAGAACCGCCGTATCTTTATCACGTTTTTCCCAGGCCACCGAATGGCGACGCTGCATATGCTGACGCAACGCTGTAGTCCCAACATGGGCCCCCTGGCCACGCTTGACTTTCTGGCCACATAGTCAACATTAGGCTACGTTTACTTCCTCGGGCGGCTTGACGAAAACTTGCCACACCGCCGAGTAGGAAACTTTGCACCCGCTACTCCTCACTGGCTGACTGCTACTTCCTCCGTGCACACCGGCACCACTACTGGCTGTGGTGGTAGGCTGCAGTGGAGCTGCTGCTCTACTCCGTGGCCGTTTGCCTCCACTGACACAGCTGCGACCCTGCTGCCTCCTGGCAGCAGCAATGGGAGGCCGTACAGGGACCCAGGTCACACTGTGGGCCCAGCAGCAGCGTGACCAGGCGGTACGGGGGCCCATGGCCGATTTGGGGCCTGGCGGCACCTATGGAAGGCCTGTAATCTGCCAGCAACCTATGACAAAATGGACAACCGCAGGAGTGTGAGGAGATTTCAAAGTGGCACATGGCAGAGTGGAAGCAATGGGAGGCCGTACAGGGACCCAGGTCACACTGTGGGACCAGCAGCAGCGTGACCAGGCGGTACGGGGGCCCATGGCCGATTTGGGGCCTGGCGGCACCTATGGAAGGCCTGTAATCTGCCAGCAACCTATGACAAAATGGACAACCGCAGGAGTGTGAGGAGATTTCAAAGTGGCACATGGCAGAGTGGAAGCAATGGGAGGTCGTACAGGGACCCAGGTCCCACTGTGGGCTCAGCAGCAGCGTGACCAGGCGGTACGGGGGCCCATGGCCGATTTGGGGCCTGGCGGCACCTATGGAAGGCCGCTAATCTGCCAGCAACCTATGACAAAATGGAAAACCGCAGGAGTGTGAGGAGACCTCAAAGTGGCACATGGCAGAGTGGGAGCAATGGGAGGCGGTACAGGGACACAGGTCACACTGTGGGACCAGCAGCAGCGTGACCAGGCGGTACGGGGGCCCATGGCCGATTTGGGGCCTGGCGGCACCTATGGAAGGCCTGTAATCTGCCAGCAACCTATGACAAAATGGAAAACCGCAGGAGTGTGAGGAGACCTCAAAGTGGCACATGGTAGAGTGGGAGCAATGGGAGGCCGTACAGGGACCCAGGTCACACTGTGGGCCTAGCAGCAGCGTGACCAGGCGGTACGGGGGCCCATTGGCGATTTGGGGCCTGGCGGCACCTATGGGAGGCCTTTAATCTGCCAGCAACCTATGACAAAATGGAAAAAAGCAGGACTGTGAGGAGATTTCAAAGTGGCACATGGCAGAGTGGAAGCAATGGGAGGCGGTACAGGGACCCAGGTCACACTGTGGGCTCAGCAGCAGCGTGACCAGGCGGTACGGGGGCCCATGGCCGATATGGGGCCTGGCGGCACCTATGGAGGGCCTGTAATCTGCCAGCAACCTATGACAAAATGGACAACCGCAGGAGTGTGAGGAGATTTCAAAGTGGCACATGGCAGAGTGGAAGCAATGGGAGGCCGTACAGGGACCCAGGTCACACTGTGGGACCAGCAGCAGCGTGACCAGGCGGTACGGGGGCCCATGGCCGATTTTGGGCCTGGCGGCACCTATGGAAGGCCTGTAATCTGCCAGCAACCTATGTCAAAATGGAAAAGCACAGGAGTGTGAGGAGACCTCAAAGTGGCACATGGCAGAGTGGAAGCAATGGGAGGCCGTACAGGGACCCAGGTCACACTGTGGGCCCAGCAGCAGCGTGACCAGGCGGTACGGGGGCCCATGGCCGATTTGGGGCCTGGCGGCACCTATGGGAGGCCCGTAATCTGCCAGCACCCTATGACAAAATGGAACCCTGGGCTGGGGCAGGCAGAACCGCCGTATCTTTATCACGTTTTTCCCAGGCCACCGAATGGCGACGCTGCATATGCTGACGCAACGCTGTAGTCCCAACATGGGCCCCCTGGCCACGCTTGACTTTCTGGCCACATAGTCAACATTAGGCTACGTTTACTTCCTCGGGCGGCTTGACGAAAACTTGCCACACCGCCGAGTAGGAAACTTTGCACCCGCTACTCCTCACTGGCTGACTGCTACTTCCTACGTGCACACCGGCACCACTACTGGCTGTGGTGGTAGGCTGCAGTGGAGCTGATGCTCTACTCCGTGGCCGTTTGCCTCCACTGACACAGCTGCGACCCTGCTGCCTCCTGGCAGCAGCAATGGGAGGCCGTGCAGGGACCCAGGTCACACTGTGGGCCCAGCAGCAGTGTGACCAGGCGGTACGGGGGCCCATGGCCGATTTGGGGCCTGGCGGCACCTATGGAAGGCCTGTAATCTGCCAGCAACCTATGACAAAATGGACAACCGCAGGAGTGTGAGGAGATTTCAAAGTGGCACATGGCAGAGTGGAAGCAATGGGAGGCCGTACAGGGACCCAGGTCACACTGTGGGACCAGCAGCAGCGTGACCAGGCGGTACGGGGGCCCATGGCCGATTTGGGGCCTGGCGGCACCTATGGGAGGCCTGTAATCTGCCAGCACCCTATGACAAAATGGAACCCTGGGCTGGGGCAGGCAGAACCGCCGTATCTTTATCACGGTTTTCCCAGGCCACCGAATGGCGACGCTGCATATGCTGACGCAACGCTGTAGTCCCAACATGGGCCCCCTGGACACGCTTGACTTTCTGGCCACATAGTCGACATACGGCTACGTTTACTTCCTCGGGCGGCTTGACGAAAAATTGCCACACCGCAGAGTAGGAAACTTTGCCTCCGCTACTCCTCACTGGCTGACTGCTACTTCCTCCATGCACACCGGCACCACTACTGGCCGTGGTGGTAGGCTGCAGTGGAGCTGGTGCTCTACTCCGTGGCCGTTTGCCTCCACTGACACTGCTGCGACCCTGCTGCCTCCTGGCAGCAGCAATGGGAGGCCGTACAGGGACCCATGAGAGACTCTGGACCTGGCAGCAGCATGAAGAGGCGGTACAGGGGCCCATGGCAGATTACGGGCCTGGCAGCAGCAATGGGAGGCCCGTAATCTGCCAGCACCCTATGTCAAAAAATTCAACACACCAGCAGTGTGAAGAGACCTGAAAGTGGCACATGGCAGAGTGTGGCGATGGAGACAGCAGCAATGGGAGGCCGTACAGGGACCCATGAGAGACTCTGGACTTGGCAGCAGCATGAGGAGGCGGTATATAGGGGCCCATGGCAGATTAGGGGCCTGGCAGCAGCTATGGGAGGCCCGTAATCTGCCAGCACCCTATGTCAAAAAATTGAACACACCAGCAGTGTGTGAGGAGACCTGAAAGTGGCACATGGCAGAGTGTGGCGATGGAGACAGCAGCAATGGGAGGCCGTACAGGGACCCATGAGAGACTCCGGACTTGGCAGCAGCATGAGGAGGCGGTGTATAGGGGCCCATGGCAGATTAGGGGCCTGGCAGCAGCTATGGGAGGCCCGTAATCTGCCAGCACCCTATGTCAAAAAATTCAACACAACAGCAGTGTGTGAGGAGACCTGAAAGTGGCACATGGCAGAGTGTGGCGATGGAGACAGCAGCAATGGGAGGCCGTACAGGGACCCATGAGAGACTCTGGACTTGGCAGCAGCATGAGGAGGCGGTATATAGGGGCCCATGGCAGATTAGGGGCCTGGCAGCAGCTATGGGAGGCCCGTAAGCTGCCAGCACCCTATGTCAAAAAATTCAACACACCAGCAGTGTGAAGAGACCTGAAAGTGGCACATGGCAGAGTGTGGCGATGGAAACAGCAGCAATGGGAGGCCGTACAGGGACCCATGAGAGACTCTGGACCTGGCAGCAGCATGAGGAGGCGGTATATAGGGGCCCATGGCAGATTAGGGGCCTGGCAGCAGCTATGGGAGGCCCGTAATCTGCCAGCACCCTATGTCAAAAAATTGAACACACCAGCAGTGTGTGAGGAGACCTGAAAGTGGCACATGGCAGAGTGTAGCGATGGAGACAGCAGCAATGGGAGGCCGTACAGGGACCCATGAGAGACTCTGGACTTGGCAGCAGCATGAGGAGGCGGTAGATAGGGGCCCATGGCAGATTAGGGGCCTGGCAGCAGCTATGGGAGGCCCGTAATCTGCCAGCACCCTATGTCAAAAAATTCAACACACCAGCAGTGTGTGAGGAGACCTGAAAGTGGCACATGGCAGAGTGTGGCGATGGAGACAGCAGCAATGGGAGGCCGTACAGGGACCCATGAGAGACTCTGGACTTGGCAGCAGCATGAGGAGGCGGTATATAGGGGCCCATGGCAGATTAGGGGCCTGGCAGCAGCTATGGGAGGCCCGTAATCTGCCAGCACCCTATGTCAAAAAATTGAACACACCAGCAGTGTGTGAGGAGACCTGAAAGTGGCACATGGCAGAGTGTGGCGATGGAGACAGCAGCAATGGGAGGCCGTACAGGGACCCATGAGAGACTCTGGACTTGGCAGCAGCATGAGGAGACGGTATATAGGGGCCCATGGCAGATTAGGGGCCTGGCAGCAGCTATGGGAGGCCCGTAATCTGCCAGCACCCTATGTCAAAAAATTCAACGCAACAGCAGTGTGTGAGGAGACCTGAAAGTGGCACATGGCAGAGTGTGGCGATGGAGACAGCAGCAATGGGAGGCCGTACAGGGACCCATGAGAGACTCTGGACTTGGCAGCAGCATGAGGAGGCGGTATATAGGGGCCCATGGCAGATTAGGGGCCTGGCAGCAGCTATGGGAGGCCCGTAATCTGCCAGCACCCTATGTCAAAAAATTCAACACAACAGCAGTGTGTGAGGAGACCTGAAAGTGGCACATGGCAGAGTGTGGCGATGGAGACAGCAGCAATGGGAGGCCCGTAATCTGCCAGCACCCTATGACAAAAAATGGAACACACCAGCAGTGTGTGAGGAGACCTGAAAGTGGCACATGGCAGGGGCATGATTCATGGCGGATTTAGTCAGTTGTGTCAGGAACTGGTGGTTTGAAATCCAGACTAATCCACGCCTGATTCATTTTCACAAACGTGAGTCTCTCCACACTTTGGGTGGACAGTTGTGTCCTCCGCGGAGTTACAATACCTCCTGCCGCACTAAACACGCGCTCCGATGCCACGCTACTGGCCGGGCATGACAGCCTTTCAAGGGCAAATTCAGCTAGTTGGGGCCAAAGGTCAAGTTTCGTTGCCCAGTAGTCAAGGGGATTGTCTACCTCGGTTGGCAGGGTGCTGTCCAAGTAGGCCCAAGCCTGTTGTTTGAGCTCCTGCTCCAGGTCCACCTGATGCTGCTGCTGCGGCTGGTTAGTAGTTTCCTCACTGCGCTGGTGAAGAAAGCTACTCATCATCGACTGCAGACTGAGGCAGCCGCTGCTGGTGGAGCTGCCACTGCTCCTACCACCCCACCCCTCCCCTGCTGCCATGGCAGCGGAACGCGAGCGCACAGGGCCCACAGTTTCTGAGGATGGACGTTGGCGCACAAAGGCAGAGACCAACTGACTACATAGGTGGTTTTTATAGTACGTAATTTTGGCCTCCCTCTCAGCAGGTGTGAAAAAGGCCACCATTTTGGAACGATAGCGAGGGTCCAACAAGGTGGACAGCCAAAAGTCATCCCTCTGTCTGATGGTTATTATTCGGCTGTCGCTACGCAAGCAACCGAGCATGCTATGGGCCATTTGTGACAAGGAATGCGAGGGACTCCCTGCCTCCATCTCCACAGCATACTGCCACGGTGCGTCTGGGTCCTCTGTCTCCTCCTCCTCCTCCTCTCCCAGATGCTCCTGCTCCTCCACTCCTGTCCGCTGAGTGGAAAAAACACCCATTTCACTCAATAATTCCTGAGCACAAATGTCCTCCTCTACCTCCTCCTCTTCTTCCTGTCCTGGCCCCACAGGGGTCATGTGGCGTTGAGATCTGTGCGCCACGTCTACCGCACCCTGACCAGCCATTGTTAACAGCATTTGTTCCAGGACGTGCAACAGAGGAATGACGTCGTTCATCCCATAGTCCTGCCGACTCACGAATAGCGTGGCCTCCTCAAAGGGCCTGAGCAAGCGGCAGGTGCCACGCATGAGCTGCCAATGGCTGACATCGAAGTTACACAGGGGAGTACCTTTATCCGCTTGTAACATCAGGAAATCGGTGATGGCCTTTCGCTGCTCGTAAAGGCGGTCTAACATGTGTAGGGTTGAATTCCACCTTGTTGCAACGTCGCAGATCAGGCGATGCTGTGGAATTCCGTTCTGCCGCTGCAGCTCAATGAGGGTGTTCTTTGCGGTGTAGGAATGGCTGAAATGCATGCAAAGTTTACGTGACATTTTAAGGATGTCTTGCAGTGGGATGGTGGATTTTAGGAACCGCTTGACAACCAGATTGAACACGTGAGCCATGCATGGCGCATGGCACAACCTTCCTTGACGCAGAGCAGACACCATGTTCTTTCCGTTGTCGGTCAACATGGTTCCGATTTTCAGTTTGCGCGGAGACAGCCATCTGTCGATTTCTCTGTTCATTACACTCAGAAGTTCCTCCCCTGTGTGACTACGTTCGCCAAGGCATACCAGGTGCAGCACAGCGTGACACCGTTGCGCCCTGCACATGTGATATGCCGGTCGGGTAATGGGACTTGGCACGGGGGTGGCAGCTGAGGACACGGCGGAAAAAGAGGTGGTAGAGGCGGACATCTTTGCTGGACCAAGGACGTGCAAACGTGGAGGCAAAAGCGTCGTGACCTGTCCAAGTTGCTGGTGCGGCTGTGTCGGCACCACGTTCACCCAGTGGGCCGTAAATGACATGTACTGTCCCTGACCGTAGTTACAGCTCCACACGTCGGCGCTGCCGTGCACTTTGGCAGAGACCGACATGCTCAAAGACTGGCCCACCATCTCTTCTACATGTGAATGCAGGGCTGGCACTGCCTTTTTGGCGAAGAAATGACGGCTTGGCACTCTCCACCACGGCGCGGCACAAGCCATCATTTCTCGGAAAGGTGCTGAGTCCACCACTTGGAAAGGGAGGGACTGCAGCACCAGCAACTTGGACAGGAGGACGTTCAGCTTTTGCACCGTCGGGTGCGTGCTCGCAAACTGTTGTCTCTTGGAAACGGATTCCAAAAAAGACTGCTGACGGAATTCGAGAAGAGGAGTAGCAGGAGAAGGAGCATCTGAACGAGCGGAAGATGCCAACGAGCGACAACTCCCCTCAGCAGAGGTGTTGGAGCCTTGACTGGCTGATAGAGGGCGATTGACGACGTCGGGTGACGGAGCAAGTAACGGAGCGGGTGATGGAGCGGGGGCTGGGGCAGGCAGAACCGCCGTATCTTTATCACGGTTTTCCCAGGCCACCAAATGGCGACGCTGCATATGCTGACGCAATGCTGTAGTCCCAACATGGGCCCCCTGGCCACGCTTGACTTTCTGGCCACATAGTCGACATACGGCTACGTTTACTTCCTCGGGCGGCTTGACGAAAAATTGCCACACATCCGAGTAGGAAACTTTTCCCCCGCTACTCCTCACTGGCTGACTGCTACTTCCTCCGTGCGCACCGGCACCACTACTGGCCGTGGTGGTAGGCTGCAGTGGAGCTGGTGCTCTACTCCGTGGACGTTTGGCTCCACTGACACTGATGCGACCCTGCTGCCTCCTGGGCAACCCACCGACTGTTTCGCTCACTGCCAAGCTGGCACCCTCTTCTCCTGATGATGCGGAAGAAATTACCTGATGACGACGAGGCTGCCAAGTGCGATCAACCTCCTCATCATCAAGTAGGGTCTCCGCCTCACTACTAGCCCCCTCGGCTGCGTCTGGGTCAGGAGACAGACCTGTCTCTAGACCGGCTACCAAGCCACTCTCCTCGCCAGTACTTGTTCGCCTGGCTGCTGAAAAGGCGGATGTCTCCCCCCGTTCCTGACCGCCCTCTGTTAGCTCTTCCTCACTGTACAGTGGGGCTGAGCCCACAGCATGCGATACTTCGCTTGGTGAGGGAACAGCAAAGGACAGGGGCAGGTAGAGGACACGTGATTTCAGTGGGCTTGCTCCCGGGCCATGCCAACTAACGGTTGTGTCTGACGTACCCACCGACCGTTGGCTGTAGGTGTCAGAGGTGACCTGGGAAGAGGAAGACGACCGAGCCAACCAATCGATGACGGCAGGGTTGTCGGTGGAGACATGACCGCTGGATGACACCGGGAGCACTGGCCTCTGGCTGCGAATAGTGCTGCCTCGACCCCTTCCTCTGCTGCCACGTCTGCTCGCTCCTAAAACATTGCCTCCTCTGCCACTCCTCTGCATGTTGTCTGACATACTCTTTAATTCAACGATTCTGTGTCCCTGAGTAACAATTCTGTGTCCCTGAGTAACAATTCTGTGTCTGTCCCTGAGTAACAATTCTGTGGCCCTAAGTAACGGTTCTGTGGCCCTCAGTAACAATTCTGTGTCCCTGATTAACGTTTATGTGGCCCTAAGTAACGGTTCTGTGGCCCTCAGTAACAATTCTGTGTCCCTGATTAACGTTTCTGTGGCCCTAAGTAACGGTTCTGTGGCCCTCAGTAACAATTCTGTGTCCCTCAGTAACAATTCTGTGTCTGTCCCTGAGTAACAATTCTGTGGCCCTAAGTAACGGTTCTGTGGCCCTCAGTAACAATTCTGTGTCCCTGATTAACGTTTATGTGGCCCTAAGTAACGGTTCTGTGGCCCTCAGTAACAATTCTGTGTCCCTGATTAACGTTTCTGTGGCCCTAAGTAACGGTTCTGTGGCCCTCAGTAACAATTCTGTGTCCCTCAGTAACAATTCTGTGTCTGTCCCTGAGTAACAATTCTGTGGCCCTAAGTAACGGTTCTGTGGCCCTCAGTAACAATTCTGTGTCCCTGATTAACGTTTATGTGGATCAGTGACTTATGTTGGCGATCAGTGACTTATAAAAAATAAAATAAAAAGAAAATAAGTAGTCAATGTGCTTAATAGGTACTCCAAAGTCAATATAAAGTCCCAAAAACGGAATGATGTGTATACTGTGGTAAAGATGCAGTTGAAGTTGGGTAGATGTGATCCCCGGATCAATGAAGATCCCCAGGTCTAAGAAGCATACGTTCCCGAGATAAATAAGGAAGCAGTCACAGCTACACCCGAGAGAACCACCACTCCTTCACTTTGCATCCTCGGTATCTAAGAGGAGAAACTCCTCACAAAGAGAAATGCCCATAGTAAGGTATATTATAAAACATTTATTTAGAGTAAAAGACAGGATGCATCCAGATTGGATAAAACGTATCAGTAACACCGCCAACAAATATTAGTATCAGCAGCCAAAGCAAACAGGACTAACCGTCCTGTCAGATGTAGTGGCCGCCGGAGCTCCCCAGTGCTCCGACGGCGTGGCGTCAAGGCGTGCGTAGGTTCCTCCTTACGCGTTGCGTGCCAAGCACATCTTCAGAGGAAAGAACCGGTATACGCCGTGACGTGCAAGTCAGCGCTAAATAGACCAAAAAGCGCATGCGCCGTAGTTAGGCGCCATTTTATCGTAGCTCACATACCAATCTGTGTGTCAGTCCGAGATAACAGGAGAGTCAACAGGTACAAAAAAAAAAAAAAAAAAAAAAAAAAAAAAAACATAAATACAGAAACATGAGTAATGTAAATTGATATAGAGAATCACATCTTATCAATGGCAAAGGTTGAAAAAACGGAAAAAAGGGGAGGGGGAATGCATAACTAAATGCAACCAAAACGGCATATATTACAGCAATAAAACGGAAATCAATATATAAAGTAATATCTTGTCACTAATAAATGACAGAATCAGTGTGAGGTTGGCGATGCAACCAAGGGCAATGTCATGAAAAAACGTGCCAGATCAAAGGACACATTGATATCATAATCATGAGTCAGAACAATCAAAGTTCTGTAGTGACAGGGATCTGATTGGTAAGAAAAGATCCATAAAATAAAAAAATAAAAATTAAAAGTAAAGAAAGGGATCCCTCTAAAAGGTAAAAAACGGAGGGGGGGGGGGGGGAGTCATCCATGAAGGATTTGAATTACAGAAAAAGAAAAAGAGAAAATAATCATGACATAGGCCCGTGACTGTATATAACATAACCATGATATCCATAGTATAAAGATATTCATATAAAACAAAAAAATATAAAAATATAAAAAGGTACATTATATATCATAAAAAGAAAAACATAACAAAAAGAAAAATCAGCTATTGTCAATAAAACAATTTACGTCAAGTTCGACGTTAAGGCCACGTGGGTATAAAGTATCTAGCTGGCAGATGTACTTAGTCTCTAACTGGGAGACAGCTCGGGTTTTGTGAGTACCCCTCCAGTGTGGAACAACAGTATCAATTCCGATAAATTTTAAAGAAGAGGGATCTCTACCATGGTGACGTCTAAAGTGTAATGAGAGAGAATGATCTTTAAACCCCTTTCTAATATTGTTGATGTGCTCTCTAAGCCTATCACGTAGCCTTCTTGTGGTGCGGCCTATGTACTGCTTTGAGCAGGGGCATTCAAGCAAGTAAACCACATATTTACTATTGCAGCATATGAATTTGTCAATTTCATATGTATTGTTGTTGGAACTGGACCGAAAAGTGGTGATTTTCATTTTCCTAATGCCATCTACTTTACAAGCTATGCATTTATTGCACGGATAAAAACCTTTATAATTGAACAGAGCCAAAGGTTTAGTAGGAGGATTAATCACATTAGGAGATATAATATCTCTCAAAGTAGATGGCTTACGGAAAATAACCTCTGGTGAGTAAGGTAAGATTTTACTGAGGATGGGGTCTGCTCTCAAAATTTGCCAATTCTTCTTAATAATATGACGGATAGATCTATGCTGGGTGGAGAAGGTAGTAATGAAGGGACATATTAAATTCTTGGACGATTTGGGATTAGATGTAAGCAGTTGTTCCCTTCCCATATCTGCAACCAGGTTAATGGTGCCATCAAGCATGGATATGTTATAACCTTTTTCAATAAATCTATCCTTCAAAATCAGAGCTTGTGCATGGTAATCCTTAAGATCGGTACAGTTCCTCCTGATCCTCTGAAACTGGCTTTTAGGAATGTTAGAGAGCCAGTTTGGGTGGTGGCAGCTATCCAGAGGAATGTAACTGTTCCGGTCTGAAGGTTTGAAGTAGGATTTAGTGATAATCCTACCTCCAACATTCATGAGAACTAAATCCAGAAAATTAATCTCCATCATACTGTAGTTGAACGTCAGATTGATATTACTGGTGTTATAATTAAGTGTTCCGAAGAAATTGATGAGCGATTGCTCACTACCATTCCATAATAACAGGATGTCATCAATGTACCTCTTGTAGAAGGATAGTTCAGGCCCCTCCCTAGCGTAAATGACCTCTTCCTCCCAGTATGACATAAAGAGGTTGGCGAGGCTGGGGGCAAACTTAGCCCCCATCGCCACGCCTTTAATCTGCAGATAGAAATTGCCATCGAACCACATGTAGTTCTTTTTCATAGCAAAGTCCAACAGTTCAAGGATAAAACCCGTGTGTGGTATAGTTAGAGAGCTATGATTTCTCAAATAGTACTCAACTGCCTGTAGCCCTTCATGGTGGCTAATACTGCTATACAGAGCTTCCACATCTGCAGTAACCAAGTAAGTTGTGGTGTTGGTAGCCACGTCCTGTATAGCATAAAGTACTTGCTTGGTATCCTTTAAATAGGATGGTGTAAGAGCAACTATTGGTTGGAGAAAATGATCTATATAAGCTCCAATCTTAGAACACAGGGAATTGATCCCACTTACAATAGGCCTTCCTGGTGGGTGCACAGCATCCTTATGCACCTTAGGCAAGATGTATAAAATTGGTAGTTTGGGTACTTTAGGACACAAAAACACCTTTTCTTTCTGGTTGATTAACTTGTTGTCAAACCCTGAACTAATAATACTCTTAAGAGATTTCTTGTAATTGGAGATAGGGTTAGCATTCAGAGGTAGATAGGTAGTGGTGTCATTCAAAATTTTTATTTTTTTCTAGCGCTGCACTTTTTACTTAGTTCTATGTGAGGATTTTTTGGTTGTCCTGTGTGTTCTAGCTGCTCGTTTTTAGAAAGCGCTCACTTTCATTCATTGTTTCATAGATCAGTGACTTATGGCTGTGATCAGTGACTTATGGAGGCGATCAGGGACTTATGGAGGCGATCAGCGACTTATGGCGGCGATCAGCGACTTATGGCGGGGATCAGCGACTTATGGCAAGGATCAGCGACTTATGGCGGGGATCAGCGACTTATGGCGAGGATCAGTGACTTATGGCGGGGATCAGTGACTTATGGCTGTGATCAGTGACTTATGGAGGCGATCAGGGACATATGGAGGCGATCAGGGACTTATGGAGGCGATCAGCGACTTATAGCGGCAATCAGTGACTTATGGCGGCGATCAGTGACTTATGGCAGGGATCAGCAACTTATGCGAGGATCAGTGACTTATGGTGGTGATCAGTGACTTATGGTGGCGATCAGTGACTTATGGAGGCGATCAGTGACTTATGGCGGCGATCAGCGACTTATGGCGGCGATCAGTGACTTATGGCGGGGATCAGTGACTTATGGCGGCGATCAGTGACTTATGGCGGCGATCAGTGACTTATGGCGGCGATCAGTGACTTATGGCGGATATCAGTGACTTATGGTGATCAGTGACTTATGGCGGCGATCAGTGACTTATGGCGGAGATCAGTGACTTTTGGTGATCAGTGACTTATGGCGAGGATCAGTGACTTATGGCGGCGATCAGTGACTTATGGCGGGGATAAGTGACTTATGGAGGCGATCAGCGACTTATGGCGGCGATCAGCGACTTATGGCGGCGATCAGCGACTTATGGAGGCGATCAGTGACTTATGGCGGCGATCAGCGACTTATGGCGGCGATCAGTGACTTATGGTGGGGATCACTGACTTATGGCGGGGATCAGTGACTTATGGCTGCGATCAGTGACTTATGGCGGCGATCAGTGACTTATGGCGGGGATCAGCGACTTATGGCGGGGATCAGTGACTTATGGAGGGGATCAGCGACTTATGGCGGCGATCAGTGACTTATGGAGGTGATCAGCAACTTATGGCAGCGATCAGTGACTTATGGCGGGGATCAGTGACTTATGCCGGCGATCAGTGACTTATGGCGGCGATCAGCGACTTATGGCGGCGATCAGTGACTTATGGTGGCGATCAGTGACTTATGGCGGCGATCAGTGACTTATGGCGGCGATCAGTGACTTATGGAGGGGATCAGCGACTTATGGCAGGACTGCAGGACTGCGGCGGACATTCTGACATTGGGGGGTACTGACTTGGGGTCACTGACATCCTCAGTGACACCAATACAGTGATCAGTGCAAAAAAACCCCACTGAAACTGTACTAATGGCACCGGGGAGGAAGGGGTTAACTTTTTTATTCACTGAAAGGGTTAACTGTGTGAGGGGGAGTGTTTTACTAGGGGGCAGGGCGGGGGGGTGTACTGCACCGGGGGGGGTGATTTGTGTGTGGGGAGGTAGGTGATCTATGTGTGGGGGGAGGTAGGTGATCTGTGTGTGGGGAGGTAAGTGATCTGTGTGTGGGGGGAAGGTAGGTGATCTGTGTGGGGGGGAGGTAGGTGATCTGTGTTTGTGGGGGGGAGGTAGGTGATCTGTGTGTGGGGAGGCAGGTGATCTGTGTGTGGGGGGGTAGGTGATCTGTGTGGGAGGGAGGTAGGTGATCTGTGTGTGTGGGGGGAGTAGGTGATATATGGCAGGTAGGTGATCTGTGTGTGTGGGGGGAGGTAGGTGATCTGTGTGGGGGGGAGAGGTAGGTGATCTATGTGCGTGTGGGGGGAGGTAGGTGATCTGTGAGTGGGGGGGGAGAAGGTGATATATGGAAGGTAGGTGATCTGTGTGTGTGGGGGGGAGGTAGGTGATATGTGTGTGTGGGGGGGAGGTAGGTGATATGTGTGTGAGGGGGGAGGTAGGTGATCTGTGTGGGGGGGAGGTAGGTGATCTGTGTGTGAGGGGAGGAGGTAGGTGATCTGTGTGTGAGGGGAGGAGGTAGGTGATCTGTGTGTGAGGGGAGGAGGTAGGTGATCTGTGTGTGGGGAGGGGTAATACAATGTATGGGGGGTAACATGATGGATTATAATGTTTTTATCTCCTGTATGAAAAGTTCTCCATCAGCTGATTGTTTTCAGTCTTCCCTGTACTGCTCCTCCCCATAGTGACCCCACATTGCCCCCCCATGGTTCCTTTCCTCCCCCCCCCAGTGTCCCCCCTGTACCCCCCTCCATGGCCCCCCATCTTCCCTGATCTCTCCAGAAGTATGTCCTTGTCTGTGTCAGACTACAGAGGAGGAGGGGGAGAGATGTCCTCCATTTTCTTGTAGCTCAGAGAGGGGGAGGGGTGTCCTCCATTTTCTTGTAGCTAAGAGAGGGGGAGGAGTGTCCTTAATTTTCTTGTAGCTAAGAGAGGGGGAGGGGTGTTCTCCATTTTCTTGTAGCTCAAGAGGGGGAGAGAAGTCCTTCTGACCTCTCATTGTGTAGATGAAATGTATCCATTGATATCTTCCTCCTTTATATACAATGTATCCATTGGGGAGGGCGGTCTTATGTCATCAGCCCCGCCCAATGTATCTGCCCACTTCATCTCCTAACAGCTTTAACCCTCTCACTGCTGGAACTCTCCTATTCCTGATTTCTTCCCAGGACCGTGTACTCCCCCCACACATGACCTATTATAGGACAATGAAGCCATGGCAGTGAGATTCCTGGGGTCTCTCGGGATTTGTAGAACTGGCTCTCTCCCCGATATCTCCAGTAAGACATGAAATGGATTGTAGTGCACACGGACACAACACGATTCCCATTCCTCCGACACAATGTAACCAACCAGACGGAGTCCAGTAACTAGACACTAAATATGTCCAGAATTGTGAGCGACCACCAAACCACGTCAGACTGCCATCTTCATAACTGTCCATAGGAGGCGCTATATACCTTTACAGCCCTTTAATTTATAGGTTACCAAGAATAAGGACCACGCCTGGGAACTTGTCCAACTGTCCACCCGGAGCCTATGCTTTATAGACCGGATAATAGAAGACACACTATATTGCTGAAAATATTGGGCCCCGCCCTTTCCACACACATGACTTTTAATGGACTCCCAGTCTTAGTCCTTAGGGTTCAATATTGAGTTGGTCCCGCCCTTTCCACGCACATGACTTTTAATGGCCTCCCAGTCTTAGTCCGTAGGGTTCAATATTGAGTTGGCCCCGCCCTTTCCACACACATGACCTTTAATGGCCTCCCAGTCTTAGTCCATAGGGTTCAATATTGAGTTGGCCCCGCCCTTTCCACGCACATGACTTTTAATGGCCTCCCAGTCTTAGTCCGTAGGGTTCAATATTGAGTTGGCCCCGCCTTTTCCACACACATGACCTTTAATGGCCTCCCAGTCTTAGTCCGTGGGGTTCAATATTAAGTTGGCCCCGCCCTTTACACACACATGACCTTTAATGGCCCCCCAGTCTTAGTCCGTAGGGTTCAATATTGACTTGGCACTGCCCTTTCCACATACATGACCTGTAATGGCCCCCCAGTCTTAGTCCGTAGGGTTCAATATTGAGTTGGCCCCACCCTTCCCACACACATGACCTTTAATGGCCCCCCAGTCTTAGCCCGTAGGGATCAATATTAAGTTGGCCCCGCCCTTTACACACACATGACCTTTAATGGCCCCCCAGTCTTAGTCCATAGGGTTCCATATTGACTTGGCCCCGCCCTTTCCCCAGCACATGACCTTTAATGGCCCCCCAGTCTTAGTCCGTAAGGTTCAATATTGAGTTGGCCCCGCCCTTTCCACACACATGACCTTTAATGGCCTCCCAGTCTTAGTCCGTAGGGTTCAATATTGAGTTGGCCCCGCCCTTTGCAGCTATAACAGCTTCAACTCTTCTGGGAAGGCTGTCCACAAGGTTTAGGAGGGTGTCTATGGGAAGGTTGGACCATTCTTCCAGAAGCTCATTTGTCAGGTCAGGCACTGATGTCGGGGGAGGAGGCCTGGCTCACAGTCTCCGCTCTAATTCATCCCAAAGGTGTTCTATGGGGTTGAGGTCAGGACTCTGTGCAGGACAGTCAAGTTCCTCCACCCCAAACTGGCTCCTCCATGTCTTTATGAACCTTGCTTTGTGCACTGGGGGGCAGTCATGTTGGAACAGGAAGGGGCCATCCCCAAACTCTTCCCACAAAGTTGGAAGCATGAAATTGTCCAAAATGTCGCCTTAAGAGTTCCCTTCACTGGAACTAGGGGGCCAAGTCCAACCCCTGAAACACAACCCCACACCATAATCCCCCCTCCACCAAACTTTACACTTGGCACAATGCAGTCAGGCAAGTACCGTTCTCCTGACAACCGCCAAACCCGGACACGTCCATCGGATTGCCAGACAGAGAAGCGTGATTGGTCACTCCAGAGAACACGTCTCCCCTGCTCTAGAGTCCAGTGGCGGCGTGCTTTACACCACGGCATCCCGTGCTTTGCATTGCACTTGGTGATGGAAAGCTTGGATGCAGCTGCTCGGCCATGGAAACCCATTCCATGAAGCTCTCTACGCACTGTTGTTGGGCTCATCTGAAGGCCACACCAAGTTTGGAGGTCTTTAGCTATTGACTCTGCAGACAGTTGGTGACTTCTGCGCACTGTGCGCTTCAGCATGCGCTGACCCCGCCCTGTCATGTGACGTGGCCTACCACTTGGTGGCTGAGTGGCTGTTGTTCCCAGTTGCTTCCACTTTGTTATAATCCCACTAACAGTTGAGCGTGGAATATTTAGTAGCCAGGAAATGTCACGGATGGACTTATTGCCCAGGTGGCCACCTATCACGGGACCACGCTTGGAGTCACTGAGCTCCTGAGAGCGACCCATTCTTTCACCAATGTTTGTAGAAGCCGTCTGCATGCCTAGGGGCTTGATTGTATACACCGGTGTCCATGGAGGGGATTGGAACACCTGAATCACATGATATGGAGGGGATTGGAACACCTAAATCACATGATATGGAGGGGGTTGGAACACCTGAATAACATGATATGGAGGGTGTTGGAACACCTGAATCACATCATATGGAGGGGGTTGGAACACCTGAATCACATGATATGGAGGGCGGGGACAATACTTGGGGCAATATAGTGTATATCTATATCCTGTATGAGCTACAAGAAAATGGTGTCACTGAGCACACCCCTCCCCCTCCTCCTCTCACATGGAGCTGAAGGCGGAGATGGAGAAGAAGCTGAAGTAGGAACTTCCGTAGAGATCAGGTGAGATGGGGGACTAGAGGGGTGACCCCAGGATGGGGGAGGGGAAGGTAGTCATGAGGGGGGGTAATATGGGGGGCATTATGGGGGAGGGGCAGTACAGGGAGCTGTCTGCAGATCACACCCACACTAAAATATAAATGTCCTGGGAACTCTGTACAGAACCTCCGGAACCATCATCACATAACCCCTCCCCCAGTACATTGCATTACCCTCCCCCCAGTACATTGTATTACCCTCCCCCCAGTACATTGTATTACCCTCCCCCAGTACATTGTATTACCCTCCCCCCAGTACAGTGTATTACCCTCCCCCCAGTACATTGTATTACCCTCCCCCCAGTACAGTGTATTACCCTCCCCCCAGCACACTGTATTACCCCCTCTCCCTGTACATTGTATTACTCCCCCCAGTTCCTTGTATTACTCCCTTCCCTTCCCCCCATTGCATTGTTTTACCCCCCTTCCAGTACACTGTTTTACCACCTCCCCCATTGCATTGTTTTACCCCCCCAGTACACTGTATTACCCCCCGTCCAGTACACTGTTTTACCCCCTCCCCCAGTGCATTGTTTTACCCCCCCCAGTTCACTGTATTACCCCCCTCTCCCCGTACACTGTATTGCCCCATTTTATTCTTTGGTGAAAACCTAACATATCTATTTCTGGGGAAAAATTGCTGATTTATTCATGGAGAATGTAAAACTTACCTGAGTAAGTGAGCCGTTCAAATCTCTCTGGGTCTGTATGGATTCCTGGGGGACCTCAAGCAGTTGTTGTGTTTTGCAGGATGTACCCGTTAAAATCCGTACCGGACTCAAAGGGTCTGCTCTGAACTTGGGAAATGATTCTGTACAGTTTTTTCATCATTCGTAGTGAAGCATGTAATACAGTACATGTTCCCCAGGGCACTGCCCACCCCTCCCCCCATACTGCCCACCCCTCCCCCCCCCCCTACTATTTTTTTATGCCCCCTTGCCTATTATCCCAGAAAATGGGATTTCAATTTTGGTAGATTTGGCTCCCATAGATTTTGTTTTTGTTTCATTGGGGTTCAAATTTGGCATCCAAACTTCTTTAAAGCTCTACAAATCCCGCTCAACCTGAACCCAGGGCAGCTCACCTCATCACTAATAGCAACAACCCGCTTCTTTTGTCTCATTTATTTTTTGTTTGTTATTTTCATTTCATTGTTTTGCTGTTTTGGTTCCCCAACAGTAAAGCTGGGACAGCATGGAGTCCCCGTTGGAAATGCACTTTGTCCTTCTCCTGGGGTCTTTTCAAACATCTTGACCTTTTTTGCTTTCTTTTTTTCCCCTTGTTGTATTACGCTTTTCAGCTATTTAGAGCAGCAACATCTAGTGTCTGCTCTCCGTACTGCACCCTCTGTTTTAATCTATTACGCCTCACTTCCTGGCTGTGTCACTTCCTGGATGCATCACTTCCTGTCCATGGAACACATTTCCTGTTTTCAGCCATTTCAGATACGGATTCTACAGGCTGACCTCCATCTTGAACACATGGCCACCATAGTGACAGTATGGGATTTTCTCCATGTCAGACCCCACAGGTAAGTCAGGTGAACATTCTATTCATGATTTACTAACTGCTAAAACCAATGGGCACCACTCTGTACTCATCCCAACCAAAGGCCACCGCTCTGTGCTCATCCCAACCAATGGCCACTACTTAGGAGCCTCCGCTCCGCACCCGTCCCAACCTATGGCCTCCGCTCCACACCCGTCCCAACCTATGGCCACCGCTCCGCACCCGTCCCAACCTATGGCCTCCGCTCCGCACCCGTCCCAACCTATGGCCTCCGCTCCGCACCCGTCCCAACCTATGGCCTCCGCTCCGCACCCGTCCCAACCTATGGCCTCCGCTCCGCACCCGTCCCAACCTATGGCCTCCGCTCCGCACCCGTCCCAACCTATGGCCTCCGCTCCGCACCCGTCCCAACCTATGGCCTCCGCTCCGCACCCGTCCCAACCTATGGCCTCCGCTCCGCACCCGTCCCAACCTATGGCCTCCGCTCCGCACCCGTCCCAACCTATGGCCTCCGCTCCGCACCCGTCCCAACCTATGGCCACCGCTCCGCACCCGTCCCAACCTATGGCCACCGCTCCGCACCCGTCCCAACCTATGGCCACCGCTCCGCACCCGTCCCAACCTATGGCCACCGCTCCGCACCCGTCCCAACCTATGGCCACCGCTCCGCACCTGTCCCAACTAGAGATGAGCGAAGTATTCAAAAATTCGATTCGACTGATTCGGCGAATTCGTGGAAAAAATTTGATTCGAGTCGAATATATTCGCTGTGAATTTAACTTAAAAAAGGGTGTTTCTAGGCTTCAGAGAGACTTAATATTAGTGCAGAACACTGTACCTTTAATTTAAATGCCCTTGGAGTCTGCTGGAGAAGAGAAATAATACTGTCAGTCAGTATGACATGCAGATGAGTGCCGTCGATCTTAGAATCACCGCACACTTCACTCATTTGGCCAGTCACGGGGCCAAAACCAGTGTTTGGAGCCACAGTGTGGCGGTGGAGGCAGCAGCAATGGGAGGCCATACAGCACCCTATGACAAAATGGAAACCAGCAGGAGTGTGAGGAGACCTGAAAGTGGCACATGGCAGAGTGGGAGCAATGGGAGGCGGTACAGGGACCCATGTCACACTGTGGACCCAGCAGAAGCGTGACCAGGCGGTACGGGGGCCCATGGCAGATTTGGGGCCTGGCAGCACCTATGGGAGGCCTGTAATCTGCCAGCAACCTATGACAAAATGGAAACCAGCAGGAGTGTGAGGAGACCTGAAAGTGGCAAATGGCAGAGTGTGGCGATGGAAACAGCAGCAATGGGAGGCCGTACAGGGACCCATGACACACTGTGGACCCAGCAGCACCGTGACGAGGCGGTACGGGGGCCCATGGCAGATTTGGGGCCTGGCAGCACCTATGGGAGGCCTGTAATCTGCCAGCAACCTATGACAAAATGGAAACCAGCAGGAGTGTGAGGAGACCTGAAAGTGGCAAATGGCAGAGTGGGAGCAATGGGAGGCGGTACAGGAACTCATGTCACACTGTGGACCCAGCAGCAGCATGACCAGGCGGTCCGGGGGCCCATGGCAGATTTGGGGCCTGGTAGCACCTATGGGAGGCCTGTAATCTGCCAGCAACCTATGACAAAATGGAAACCAGCAGGAGTGTGAGGAGACCTGAAAGTGGCACATGGCAGAGTGGGAGCAATGGGAGGCGGTACAGGGACCCATGTCACACTGTGGACCCAGCAGCAGCGTGACCAGGCGGTCCGGGGGCCCATAGCAGATTTGGGGCCTGGCAGCACCTATGGGAGGCCTGTAATCTGCCAGCAACCTATGACAAAATGGAAACCAGCAGGAGTGTGAGGAGACCTAAAAGTGGCACATGGCAGAGTGTGGCGTTGGAGACAGCAGCAATGGGAGGTGGTACAGGGACCCATGACACACTGTGGACCTGGCAGCAGCGTGAGGAGGCGGTACAGGGGCCCATGGCAGATTAGGGGCCTGGCCGCAGCAATGTGAGGCCCGTAATCTGCCAGCATCCTATGACAAAATGGAACCCAGCAGCAGTGTGAGGAGACCTGAAAGTGGCACATGGCATGACACACTGTGGACCTTGCAGCAGCGTGAGGAGGCGGTACAGGGGCCCATGGCAGATTAGGGGCCTGGCAGCAGCTATGGGAGGCTCGTAATCTGCCAGCACCCTATGACAAAATGAAACACACCAGCAGTGTGAGGAGACCTGAAAGAGGCACATGGCATGACACACTGTGGACCTTGCAGCAGCGTGAGGAGGCGGTACAGGGGCCCATGGCAGATTAGGGGCCTGGCAGCAGCTATGGGAGGCCCGTAATCTGCCAGCACCCTATGACAAAATGAAACACACCAGCAGTGTGAGGAGACCTGAAAGTGGCACATGGCATGACACACTGTGGACCTTGCAGCAGCGTGAGGAGGCGATACAGGGGCCCATGGCAGATTAGGGGCCTGGCCGCAGCAATGTGAGGCCCGTAATCTGCCAGCATCCTATGACAAAATGGAACCCAGCAGCAGTGTGACGAGACCTGAAAGTGGCACATGGCATGACACACTGTGGACCTGGCAGCAGCATGAGGAGGCGGTACGGGGGCCCATGGCAGATTAGGGGCCTGGCAGCAGCAATGGGAGGCGGTACAGGGCCCCATGAGACACTGTGGACCTTGCAGCAGCGTGAGGAGGCGGTACAGGGGCCCATGGCAGATTAGGGGCCTGGCAGCAGCTATGGGAGGCCCGTAATCTGCCAGCACCCTATGACAAAATGGAACACACCAGCAGTGTGTGAGGAGACCTGAAAGTGGCACATGTTTGGGGCATGATTCATGGCGGATTTAGTCAGTTGTGTCAGGAACTGGTGGTTTGAAATCCAGACTAATCCACGCCTGATTCATTTTCACAAACGTGAGTCTCTCCACACTTTGGGTGGACAGTCGTGTCCTCCGCGGAGTTGCAATACCTCCTGCCGCACTAAACACGCGCTCCGATGCCACGCTACTGGCCGGGCATGACAGCCTTTCAAGGACAAATTCAGCTAGTTGGGGCCAAAGGTCAAGTTTCGTTGCCCAGTAGTCAAGGGGATTGTCTACCTCGGTTGGCAGGGTGCTGTCCAAGTAGGCCCAAGCCTGTTGTTTGAGCTCCTGCTCCAGGTCCACCTGATGCTGCTGCTGCTGCGGCTGGTTAGTAGTTTCCTCACTGCGCTGGTGAAGAAAGCTACTCATCATCGACTGCAGACTGAGGCAGCCGCTGCTGGTGGAGCTGCCACTGCTCCTACCACCCCACCCCTCCCCTGCTGCCATGGCAGCGGAACGCGAGCACACAGGGCCCACAGTGTCTGAGGATGGACGTTGGCGCAGAAAGGCAGAGACCAACTGACTACATAGGTGGTTTTTATAGTACGTAATTTTGGCCTCCCTCTCAGCAGGTGTGAAAAAGGCCACCATTTTGGAACGGTAGCGAGGGTCCAACAAGGTGGACAGCCAAAAGCCATCCCTCTGTCTGATGGTTATTCGGCTGTCGCTACGCAAGCAACCGAGCATGCTAAGGGCCATTTGTGCCAAGGAATGCGAGGGACTCCCTGCCTCCATCTCCACAGCATACTGCCACGGTGCGTCTAGGTCCTCTGTCTCCTCCTCCTCCTCTACCAGATGCTCCTGCTCCTCCACTCCTGTCCTCTGAGTGGAAAAACCACCCATTTCACTCAATAATTCCTGAGCACAAATGTCCTCCTCTACCTCCTCCTCTTCCTGTCCTGGCCCCACAGGGGTCATGTGGCGTTGAGATCTGTGCGTTACGTCTACCGCACCCTGACCAGCCATTGTTAACAGCATTTGTTCAAGGACGTGCAACAGAGGAATGACGTCGTTCATCCCATAGTCCTGCCGACTCACGAATAGCGTGGCCTCCTCAAAGGGCCTGAGCAAGCGGCAGGTGTCACGCATGAGCTGCCAATGGCTGACATCGAAGTTACACAGGGAGTACCTTTATCCGCTTGTAACATCAGGAAATCGGTGATGGCCTTTCGCTGCTCGTAAAGGCGGTCTAACATGTGTAGGGTTGAATTCCACCTTGTTGCAACGTCACAGATCAGGCGATGCTGTGGAATTCCGTTCTGCTGCTGCAGCTCAAGGAGGGTGTGCTTTGCGGTGTAGGAATGGCTGAAATGCATGCAAAGTTTACGTGACATTTTAAGGATGTCTTGCAGTGGGATGGTGGATTTTAGGAACCGCTTGACAACCAGATTGAACACGTGAGCCATGCATGGCGCATGGCACAACCTTCCTTGACGCAGAGCAGACACCATGTTCTTTCCGTTGTCGGTCAACATGGTTCCGATTTTCAGTTTGCGCGGAGACAGCCATCTGTCGATTTCTCTGTTCATTACACTCAGAAGTTCCTCCCCTGTGTGACTACGTTCGCCAAGGCATACCAGGTGCAGCACAGCGTGACACCGTTGCGCCCTGCACATGTGATATGCCGGTCGGGTAATGGGACTTGGCACGGGGGTGGCGGCTGAGGACATGGCGGAAGAAGAGGTGGTAGAGGCGGACATGTTTGCTGGACCAAGGACGTGCAAACGTGGAGGCAAAAGCGTCGTGACCTGTCCAAGTTGCTGGTGCGGCTGTGCCGGCACCACGTTCACCCAGTGGGCCGTAAATGACATGTACTGTCCCTGACCCTAGTTACAGCTCCACACGTCGGCGCTGCCGTGCACTTTGGCAGAGACCGACATGCTCAAAGACTGGCCCACCATCTCTTCTACATGTGAATGCAGGGCTGGCACTGCCTTTTTGGCGAAGAAATGCCGGCTTGGCACTCTTCACCGCGGCGCGGCACAAGCCATCATTTCTCGGAAAGGTGCTGAGTCCACCAGTTGGAAAGGGAGGGACTGCAGCACCAGCAACTTGGACAGGAGGACGTTCAGCTTTTGCACCGTCGGGTGCGTGCTCGCAAACTGTTGTCTCTTGGAAACGGATTCCAAAAAAGACTGCTGACGGAATCCGTGAAGAGGAGTAGCAGGAGAAGGAGCATCTGAACGAGCGGAAGATGCCAACGAGCGACAACTCCCCTCAGCAGAGGTGTTGGAGCCTTGACTGGCTGATAGAGGGCGATTGACGTCGGGTGACGGAGCAAGTAACGGAGCGGGTGATGGAGCGGGGGCTGGGGCAGGCAGAACCGCCGTATCTTTATCACGGTTTTCCCAGGCCACCAAATGGCGACGCTGCATATGCTGACGCAACGCTGTAGTCCCAACATGGGCCCCCTGGCCACGCTTGACTTTCTGGCCACATAGTCGACATACGGCTACGTTTACTTCCTCGGGCGGCTTGACGAAAAATTGCCACACCGCCGAGTAGGAAACTTTGCCCCTGCTACTCCTCACTGGCTGACTGCTACTTCCTCCGTGCGCACCGGCACCACTACTGGCCGTGGTGGTAGGCTGCAGTGGAGCTGGTGCTCTACTCCGTGGCCGTTTGGCTCCACTGACACTGCTGCGACCCTGCTGCCTCCTGGGAAACCCACCGACTGTTTCGCTCGCTGCCAAGCTGGCACCCTCTTCTCCTGATGATGCGGAAGAAATTACCTGATGACGACGAGGCTGCCAAGTGCGATCAGCCTCCTCATCATCAAGTAGTGTCTCCGCCTCACTACTAGCCCCCTCGGCTGCGTGTGGGTCAGGAGACAGACCTGTCTCTAGACCGGCTACCGAGCCACTCTCCTCGCCAGTACTTCTTCGCCTGGCTGCTGAAAAGGCGGATGTCTCCCCCCGTTCCTGACCGCCCTCTGTTAGCTCTTCCTCACTGTACAGTGGGGCTGAGCCCACAGCATGCGATACTTCGCTTGGTGAGGGAACAGCAAAGGACAGGGGCAGGTAGAGGACACGTGATTTCAGTGGGCTTGGTCCCGGGCCATGCCAACTAACGGTTGTGTCTGATGTACCCACCGACCGTTGGCTGTAGGTGTGAGAGGTGACCTGGGAAGAGGAAGACGACCGAGCCAACCAATCGATGACGGCAGGGTTCTCGGTGGAGACACGACCGCTGGATGACACCGGGAGCACTGGCCTCTGGCTGCGAATAGTGCTGCCTCGACCCCTTCCTCTGCTGCCACGTCTGCTCGCTCCTAAAACATTGCCTCCTCTGCCACTCCTCTGCATGTTGTCTGACATACTCTTTAATTCAACGATTCTGTGTCCCTGAGTAACAATTCTGTGGCCCTGAGTAACGGTTCTGTGGCCCTGAGTAACGGTTCTGTGGCCCTGAGTAACGGTTCTGTGGCCCTGAGTAACGGTTCTGTGGCCCTGAGTAACGGTTCTGTGGCCCTGAGTAACGGTTCTGTGGCCCTGAGTAACGGTTCTGTGGCCCTGAGTAACGGTTCTGTGGCCCTGAGTAACGGTTCTGTGGCCCTGAGTAACGGTTTTGTGTCCCTGAGTAACGATTCTCTGTCCCTAAGTAACCTTTCTGTGGCCCTAACTCTGTCCCTAATACAGAGCGGTCTGCCTCTCTTGAATGACTGGAGGCAAATGCAGAATTCTAAAATGGCCGCCATTTATAGCTCGACCATTACACAGTGCTGGCTGGCTGGCTGCTGATTGGCTAATGCGATCACATGTCATTAATGAATGCATTATGGGTCAGCGCGCCTTGTCTGTGCGCCTTCCCAGACATCCCCGCTCCGTCGCCGCACATGTCGCCGCCATTTTAGGAAAAATTTCGATTCGCGCATCCGAAGTATGCTAATTTTCGGATTCGGATTTTTCCAATATTCGAAACGAATTCCACTTCGCCTACTTCGATTCGCTCATCTCTAGTCCCAACCTATGGCCTCCGCTCCGCACCCGTCCCAACCTATGGCCTCCTCTCTGCACCCGTCCCGACCTATGGCCTCCGCTCCGCACCCGTCCCAACCTATGGCCTCCGCTCCGCACCCGTCCCAACCTATGGCCTCCGCTCCGCACCCGTCCCAACCTATGGCCTCCGCTCCGCACCCGTCCCAACCTATGGCCTCCGCTCCGCACCCGTCCCAACCTATGGCCTCCGCTCCGCACCCGTCCCAACCTATGGCCTCCGCTCCGCACCCGTCCCAACCTATGGCCTCCGCTCCGCACCCGTCCCAACCTATGGCCTCCGCTCCGCACCCGTCCCAACCTATGGCCTCCGCTCCGCACTTGTCCCAGTCCCTCCCCTCATGCCAGGGTACTAGGTGTAATCCTAGACTCTCATCTGTCCTTCAGCCCCAAATCCAATCACTGTCCAAATCTTGTAGACTTCACCTCCACAACATCTCCAAGATATGCCCATTCCTAACCTCGGAAACTACTAAGCAACTTATGGCCTCGTACTCGTCCCAACCTATGGCCTCGTACTCGTCCCAACCTATGGCCTCGTACTCGTCCCAACCTATGGCCTCGTACTCGTCCCAACCTATGGCCTCGTACTCGTCCCAACCTATGGCCACCGCTCCGCACTCGTCCCAACCTATGGCCTCCGCTCCGCACTCGTCCCAACCTATGGCCACCGCTCCGTACTCATCCCAGTCCCTCCCCTCATGCCAGGGTACTAGGTGTAATCCTAGACTCTCATCTGTCCTTCAGCCCCAAATCCAATCACTGTCCAAATCTTGTAGACTTCACCTCCGCAACATCTCCAAGATATGCCCGTTCCTAACCTCAGAAACTACTAAGCAACTTATTCACTCCCTGGTTGTCTCTCACCTTGACTATTGTAACTCCCTCCTCATTGGCCGACCTCATCGCAGGCTATCCCCTCTTCAGTCTATCATGAATGCTGCCAGACTCATCCACCTTACCAACCGTTCCATATCTGCCATCCCTCTCTGCCAATCCCTTCACTGGCCTCCACTCAGTGTCCTCCATCCCTCTCTGCCAATCCCTCCACTGGCCTCCACTCAGTGTCCTCCATCCCTCTCTGCCAATCCCTCCACTGGCCTCCATTCAGTGTCCTCCACCCCTCTCTGCCAATCCCTCCACTGGCTTCCCATTGCCCAACTAATAAAATTCAAAACATTATCAATAACATATAAAGCCATTTATAACTCCGCCCCAAATTACATCACTGATCTTGTCTCCAAATATCACCCAAACTGTCCTCTCCGCTCCTCGCACAACCTCCTGCTCTCTAGAGCCCTTGTCTCCTCCTTCCCCCATGCTTGTCTCCTTGACTTCTCCAGAGCTTCCCCCATCCTCTGGAACTCTCTACCACAATCTATCTGAATATTGCCTACTCTGTCCACTTTTAGTCGATCTCTGAAAACCGATCTCTTCAGGGTAGCCTGTCCTGCCTTTAGCTAATAACGTAATCTTTTATTTCTCCTACCAGTCCATCCCCCACAGTTATTACCTTTTGTACCACCAGCCCCTCTCTCTTAGATTGTAAGCTCCAAGGAGCTGTACCGTAACACTAAGCAAACTGTTGGCTCTATAAAAATCTTGCATAATAATGGTACCGGTAGGGTTGCCACCTCATCCCTTTAAAACCGAATACATATGAATTACACAGGTTCTGAGGCTGTTAACTAGTTGCCGACCGCAGATAGCCGAATGACGGCTGCACTGCGGCCGGCCAGTTCTGGGTGGACGTCATATGACGACCCCCAGAACGCGCTCTCCTGCGCGCCCCAGGGGGCGCGCACCTACGGACACAGCTGATCACGTGATGTGGTAAAAGGCCAATCACAGCGGCCTTTTACCACCTGATCAGCGGTGTCCAATGACACGCTGATCAGAGGGAAATGCAAGTGCCGGTTCTCGGCTGCACTTTCCTCACGCTGTCAGATCGTGAGGAAAGTACTGCCGAGAACCGGCAGTTGTCAGAGCGAGGATCGGCACCGATCATCAGGGCACTGATGATCAGTGCCCTGATGATCGGTGCCCAGCAGTGCACCCACTAGCTCCGCCCACCTGTGCCCAGCAGTGCACCCACCTGTGCCCAGCAGTGCACCCACTAGCTCTTCCCACCTGTGCCCAGCAGTGCACCCACCTGTGCCACTCTGCAGTGTCACACACCTGTGCCCACCTGTGCCCACCCACCTGTGCCCACCCACCTGTGCCGCCCAGCAGTGCCGCCCAGCAGTGCTGCCAGTCAGTGCCACCAGTCAGTGCCCAGCGGTTGTGCCAGTCAGTGCCCAGCAGTGATGCCAGTCAGTGCCATCTATCAGTACCCATCATCAGTGTCACCTATCAGTGCCGCCTATAAGTGCTGCATATTAGTGCCGCCTATCCGTGACACCTCATTAGTGCTGCCTATCAGTGCCGCCTATCAGTGCCCTTTAGTGCCGCCTATCAGTGCCCATCAGTGCCGCCTATCAGTGCCCATCAGTGCTGCCTCATCAACGCACATCAGTGAAGGAGAAAAATTACCTGTTTGAAAAATTTTATAATAGAAACAAAGAAATTTTTTTTTTTTTTCAAATTTTTTGCATTTTTTAATTTATAGCGCAAAAATTAAAGTGCCCAGTGGCGATTAAATACCACCAAAAGAAAGCTCTATTTGTGAGAAAAAAATGATCAAAATTTCATATGGGTACAATGTTGCATGACCGCGCAATTGTCAATCAAAGTGTGGCAGCGCTGAAAGCTGAAAATTGGCCTGGTAAATAAGGGGGTATAAGTGCCTGGTAGGCAAGTGGTTAATGCATACAAGGCGCTAAGTGAGTTTAATTACCATCCTAATCACCCACAGATGAATTCATGTGTTTGGTTTTAAATACATGAGGTGGCAACCCTCGGTACTGGGCTCCTGTCCCTGCTATAGACAGATCAATCATCTGTGACCGCCTCTTCCTCCTTGTGATGAATGTTCTACTGATAGATTTATTTCAGAATCTACTTATCAGTGTTGGTTTCCTCCTCATTGCCGGCCATTAAATGGGCCTCAGAATGGCTCCGGTATTCCCTCCTAGGAAGGACATTCAGGCCGATCTCCCACCATGTTCCTCTGATGTGTCCGAGACAGAATAACAGGAGAACCCGCTGGGACCTGACACTCCGAGAACCAGAGTTATGGTGGAGCGTAGACCCCGAAATGTCATCAGAATGTTGATACTCCTTCCTGGAGCTATTGTGTTGACTCCACTTGTACGTCTACTTCATCTGGGTCGAAGGGATAGAGGAGCAAGAGGTTATGATGTTCATCTCCTGTTCATACTGCCCAACATATTACTTTCCACACTCCTCTCCTGTACAGTTCTGGGCTGAACTACGAACTCAATGCAAGTCTTTGGGACCAAACTTGTAAATTCAAAAGTGTCCATTTTTGAAGGCTTATATGCAAGTTATTGGACATAAAAGGGGTATGGAGGCTCAAGGACTGCCCTGAGGGACATGAATCAGTGAAAAGAAAATTCAAAAAGTACTGTTTTTATAGGGGCAGTCATGTTTCATTGCTATAAGGAACGAACCATTTCTTTAAATATCATGTCTGGGAGGTCCCCTTAAACTGCCTGCAGAGTTGCACATCTGTACAATGTATAGAACCTGCTGCAGCAGATATTATAGTGAAAATTCAATCTATACAGCCTCTCCCAGCAGTGAGTCCACCCCTCACATTTTTGTAAATATTTGATTCTCTTTTCATGTGACAACACTGAAGAAATGACACTTTGCTACAATGTGACGTAGTCAGTGTACAGCTTGTATAACATGGAAATTTGCTGTCCCCTCAAAATAACTCCATACAGCCATTAATGTCTAAACTGCTTGCAACAAAAGTGACTCCACCCCTAAGTGACAAGGTCCAAACTGTGCCCAAAGTATCAATATTCTGTGTGGCCGCCATTATTTTCCAGCACTGCCTTAACCCTCTTGGGCATGGAGGTCACCAGAGCTTCACAGGTTACCACTGAAGTCCTCTTCCACTCCTCCATGACGTCATCACGGAGCTAGTAGATGTTAGAGACCTTGCGGTCCTCCACCTTCCATTTGAGGATGCCCCACAGATGCTCAATAGGGTTTAGGTCTGGAGACATGCTTGGCCAGTCCATCACCTTTACCCTCAGCTTCTTTAGCAAGGCAGTGGTGGTCTTGGAGGTGTGCTTGGGGTCGTTATCATGTTGGAATACTGCCCTGCGGCCCAGTCTCCAAAGGGAGGGGGATCATGCTCTGCTTCAGTATGTCACAGTACATGTTGGCCTTGATGGTTCCCTCAATGAACTTTAGCTCCCCAGTGCTGGCAGCACTCATGCAGTGCCATGACACTCCCACCACCATGCGTGACTGTAGGCAAGACACACTTGTCTTTGTACTCCTCACCTGGTTGCCTCCACACATGCTTGACACCATCTGAACCACATCAGTTGATCTTGGTGTCATCAGACCACAGGACATGGTTCCAGTAATCCATGTCCTTAGTCTGCATGTCTTCAGCAAACTGTTTGCGGCTTTCTTGGTCATCATCTTTAGAAGAGGCTTCCTTCTGGGACGACAGCCATGCAGACCAATTTGATGCAGTGTGTGGCGTATGGTCTGAGCACTGACAAGCTGACACCCCACCCCTTCCACCTCTGCAGCAATGCTGGCAGCACTCATACCTCTATTTCCCAAAGACAACCTCTGGATATGACTCTGAGCACGTGCACTCAACCTCTTTGGTGGACCATAGCGAGGCCTGTTCTGAGTGGAACCTGTCTTGTTAAACCACTGTATGGTCTTGGCCACCGTGTTGCAGCTCAGTTTCATGGTCTTGGCAATCTTCTTATAGCCTAGGCCATCTTTATGTAGAGCAACAATTCTTTTTTTCAGATCATCAGAGAGTTCTTTGTCATGAGGTGCCATGCTGAACTTCCAGTGACCAGTATGAGAGAGTGAGAGCGATAACACCAAATGTAACTCACCTTCTCCCCATTCACACCTGAGACCTTGTAATACTAACACGTCACATGACACCGGGGAGGGAAAATGGCTAATTGGGCCCAATTTGGACCTTGTCACTTAGGGGTGGACTCACTTTTGTTGCCAGCGGTTTAGACATTAATGGCGGTGTGTTGAGTTATTTTGAGGGGATAAAATTTCCATGTTATAAAAGCTGTACACTGACTACGTCACATTGTAGTCAGTGTACAGCTTTTCTTCAGTGTCATTTCTTCAGTGTTGTCACATGAAAAGAGAGAATTAAATATTGACAAAAATGTGATACTGTGTGTGTGTGTGTGTGTGTGTGTGTGTGTGTGTGTGTGTGTGTGTGTGTATATATATATGTGTATGTGTATGTATGTGTGTATGTATGTATATATATATATATATATATATATATATATATATATATATATATATATATATATATATATTACTTTTTTTGTTTATGGCATAAAAAACGCACAGGGGATCAAATGCCACCAATAGCTCAATTTGTGGGATAGAAAGAACGTAAATTTCATGCAGCATTGCGAGACCGCAATTGTCAGTTAAAATAACGCAGCGCCGTAACGCAAAAAATGGCCTGGTCAGGATGGGCAAGAAATCCTCTAGTGGGCAAGTGGTTGAAAAAAAAAAAAAACCCGTTTGCCAGTCTGTCCGCATGGGTGAGCAACCGAGCAATTACTCCAATCTGACATTTGCTGGTCAGATGTAAACAATTGGTCGGAGCTAGTAGTAGCATCACCGCTAGCACTGGCCAATTGTGCTGTGATTGGGCAAAGCATTGCACCTGACCTATGGTCAGATGCATTGCTTTGGCCAATCATGGCTCTCACAATGCACTGTGAGAACGCAGTGCATTGTGGGGCACTAGGCAGGTGAAGAGGCCACCGAATGCCTTTACCATTTATGTGTTTGGCGAACACACGAATGACTGATGTTCTACGTGAACATCAAGCCCATCCCTACTCCTGTACATACAGATCACTGTCATACGTCCACACTCCTCTCCTGTACATACCGATCACTGTCATATCTCCACACTCCTCTCCTGTACATACCCATCACTGTCATACCTCCACACTCCTCTCCTGTACATACCCATCACTGTCATACCTCCACACTCCTCTCCTGTACATACCCATCACTGTCATACCTCCACACTCCTCTCCTGTACATACCCATCACTGTCATACCTCCACACTCCTCTCCTGTACATACCCATCACTGTCATACCTCCACACTCCTCTCCTGTACATACCCATCACTGTCATACCTCCACACTCCTCTCCTGTACATACCCATCACTGTCATACCTCCACACTCCTCTCCTGTACATACCCATCACTGTCATACCTCCACACTCCTCTCCTGTACATACCCATCACTGTCATACCTCCACACTCCTCTCCTGTACATACCCATCACTGTCATACCTCCACACTCCTCTCCTGTACATACCCATCACTGTCATACCTCCACACTCCTCTCCTGTACATACCCATCACTGTCATACCTCCACACTCCTCTCCTGTACATACCCATCACTGTCATATCTCCGTACTCCTCTCCTGTACATACCCATCACTGTCATATCTCCGTACTCCTCTCCTGTACATACCCATCACTGTCATATCTCCGTACTCCTCTCCTGTACATACCGATCACTGTCATATCTCCGTACTCCTCTCCTGTACATACCGATCACTGTCATACCTCCGTACTCCTCTCCTGTACATACCGATCCCTGTCATACCTCCACACTCCTCTCCTGTACATACCCATCACTGTCATACCTCCACACTCTTCTCCTGTACATACCCATCACTGTCATACCTCCGTACTCCTCTCCTGTACATACCCATCACTGTCATACCTCCACACTCCTTTCCTGTATATACAGATCTCTGTCATACTGTACCTCCACACTCCTCTCCTGTACATACCCATCACTGTCATACCTCCACACTCTTCTCCTGTACATACCCATCACTGTCATACCTCCGTACTCCTCTCCTGTACATACCCATCACTGTCATACCTCCACACTCCTCTCCTGTATATACAGATCTCTGTCATACTGTACCTCCACACTCCTCTCCTGTACATACCCATCACTGTCATACCTCCGTACTCTTCTCTTGCATTTAATAACTGCAGTTATACTATTCCTCTTAAATTGTGACCTAACCAAATGGCTTACATACTGCCGAGACACTTGAATATATCCTTGGCTATTCTTTCAATGATAATACTCTATTTCATGCAGCCACTGATCTATTTCTGGCTTTTATCTCTCGGACGTTCTAATGTTCATTTCAAGATCAATCCGTCATCACCTGCCCCCTCTTTATTCTTAGATGATCCCCGCTGATGTCCTTCTGTCCGGCCACTAATTAATATTTGTGACTATTGTCTTTCAGCTAATACACTCTGATTTGTATTTCCGGATAAAACCTCTCTTACCTCTCCCTCTTTGATTTTGGCCTAACCAAGCAGCTTACATTCTGGTCAGCCACTCCTATCCCTGACGGTTGTCTCACAGAAAGTACCTTCTAATTTGTATTGATGAAATAACAACCCTATCGCAACCTCTTAAACGGCAGACTAATCAAACGGTTTATCCAGCCTAAGAACATTTTTTCTGGCTGTCGCCTCTCATCTCTCACTTTTTATATTTGTGGCTTAAACATACAGCTTGCATACCGTCCAGACACCATAAAATATTTGTGGTTATTTTCTCTCAGATAATACGTTCGTTTGTGTTTCAAGATTGTAATGGAACCGACCCCAGACTGCGCTTGGTTACTTCCGTTAGACTACCGCTTCCCCGTCCGAACACCAACAACAGACACCACAGCCGACCATACAAGACTAGACACCAGTCTGGAAGTAATCATGGAGGTAGACTAATTTATTTGAACACAGATACAAGATATATACACTCGGGACAGTTCCCCCTCCCTGCATAATGACCCTGGGCGGGGCAATCTACATTTAGTAACAAGAGACACACAGGTAGTCAAACTTCACACCAGCAGACAGTCCCATCAGGAGGGAGGGCTGCTGGAGACCCCCCCATTAAGCTAATACACATAAACACATCCCATAATAGTTTGCTCCCAAGCCAGACAGACAATGGGATGCAGCCATACAACACCAAACAATCTACAACCCCCACCCCACCTATCTCCTGGGCATGTCTACACAATATTAGAACATTTCATCCTGCACCCCTAACAGGGTGACTTACACATAAGAGGGATATGGGGTGCTGAGACGGGTCTCCCCACCTGTCAGGGTCCGCCGCGGCGTCTGTCCCAGCGCATGCGCAGTCGTGGCAGCTCACGCCGGGATATGGGCACTAGGTCCCGGCCGGCCACGGCTGAAGGAGACTCGCGCATGCGCAGTAGGCGCCGCGAGTACACGCTGGGCAACCAATGACAGTGCAGGGCGCGGTATTTAAAGATGCCCTGCGCTGTCACAGATTGCTGCAAGGTCTTTCCTGCTACCTGTGTTCCTGTACCCTGAGTTCTATTCCTGTTTTGACCCAGGTTGCCCTGACTACGCTGCCTTCTCCTGTTTTTGACCCGGATTGCCCTGACTATGCTGCCTTCTCCTATCCTGACCCCTGGCTTATCTGACCTCTCTGCAGACTGACCACCCCGGTATTGACTCTGCGTGTTACCCGACTATCCTTTGCCTGCCGATTCTGTACCTCGCTGCTCCCACGGTAACGACTGGGCTGACTGACTGCGATCCATCCATCCATCCCGCCTGGGCCTGCCAGTCTTTTCACATCAGGCTCTCCTCCTGTATCCATCCCCTGTGGTCCCCTCTGCCACGGGTGGGAGTGCTCAGAGGTCGTGACCTGGTCCTGGTCTGCTTCAAGTCCATCCCCACGATCAGGGGCCCTGGTGAATACGCAGACCGGGACTTCACGCTCTGGGTAATCCTGTCCGGTGGGCTGCCAGAGGTACCACCTGGCGGATCATAACACCACTTCTCCAAAGTGAGCTGTGTTCCATGGGCCCCCCACCCAAAGTGAATCCCATCACAAAGATAAAACCCACCTTGTCTCTCCCTCCCTAATAAAGCTGCTTTCATACCGTTCAGCTACGCTAAGAAATTCCTAACTATTGTCTCTTATCCACTTGCTAACCGTGGTATAGCTTAATGTCCACTACAGTGTGGTTATCCAGTTCTGGGAGGGCCTCAAATGACGTCCTCCCGCGTGACCCCAGTGGTGCGCACCTGGCGATTTCCGTGATCGCTGTTTCCTACGGACACAGCTGATCACGTGATGAGGTAAAAGGCCAATCACAGCGTCCTTTTACCACGTGATCGGCTGTGTCCAATGACATAGCAGATCACGGAGTAAATACAGTTGCCAGTTATCGGCAGCACTTTCTGCACGCTGTCACAGCTACATAGTTAGTCTGGCTGAAAAAAAACAAAAGTCCATCCAGTTCAACCATTTAAAAAAAAAAAAAAATTATAATCCTACACCCACAGTTGATCCAGAGGAAGGCAAAAAAACCCAGCAAAGCACGATCCAATTTGCTCCTGCAAGGGAAAAAAAATTCCCTCCTGATCCCCCAAGAGGCAATCGGATATTCCTTGGATCAACTTTCCCTATAAATGTTATATCCAGTTATATTCTGTGTATCCAAGAAAGAATCCAGGACTTTCCTACAGCAATCCACTGAGCTGGCCACAACCAACTACTGAGGGAGTCTATTCCACATTTTCAACATGAGGAATATACTGCCGATAACTGGCAGCTGTCACAGAGCAGATCTGCACTGATGATCAGTGACCTGATGACCAGTGTTCTGCAGTGCCACCAAGCAGCGCCCAGCGGTGCCTTCCACCAGTGCCCCCCAGCAGTGCCACCTCGTTTCCTGTGCGGGCTCCGTTTTCCAAAGTAGTGCAGGGACTTCTTCCCTGCATGTCCCAGGGCACGAGAGTCCATTTAAATGAATGGGCTCTTGTGCCCGCACATATCACAGCCTGCAAGACCACACAGATGTGAACCAGGGCTTAGGCTGATTTCTTCACCACTTGAACACGCATCGTTTATATGTATTGAGGTCTTCAAGTGGGTAAAGTCAGTGAGAGCTGAATGTTAAAAATCTGTTCTGGCTAATAGGCAAGCGATTAGTCAAAGAAATTGCATGAAGGGCTGGGCACTGCCCTGGGGGACCTGCACCAAAGCACTACTACCTGTGAAACTTGTCCCTTAACTGGGTTTTGAAAGTTCCCGCCTGCCTCAGCAGTCCCAAAGAGGTTTTCACAGTTCATGTCTCAGTCTTAAGACAGACCACCCTGCTCACTCAGCTGTGTCTTTTCCACTACACATCAGACAACCACTGATCACTTACTGTTCCCATTTTTTAGGACCACAATTCTAATATTCTGGGTTGGAATATTCTTTCCAACTTAAATTCCCTCTGAGTCTCTGTATTGCAGGTCCAAAATGATGACTTGCCAATCCTGAGAGAAACTGTTAATCAGTTCTTTCCTTTTCAACTGGACCACCCCAGAACCTCTCACCCTGCATGGGTGAAAACCCCTGAGATGTCACCTTCAAAGGACCACAATCCAAGTAACAGGGACACATCTCCTGTCCGGGACCCATCCCTCGCATCCTGTACATATCCCCCTTTACTGCAATGTGGAGGTGTCAGACGCTCTGGGGGAAACCCTACAGTGAGGGCATCTGCATTCTGGTGTTTTCTAGGTCTGTTCCACCATGAATTGGACCATCTGGTTAACGTGTGTGTTCGTGTGTGCCATGGTCTGACACCAGACAAAACATCCTATCAACGAGAAAAAAAAAGCATAGGGAGTCAAAATCCCTCTTAATGGCCAGTCACTCATGATCCACTACAGTGTAAATTCCTTCAGCAGCTGTCTGAGGAAGACTATATAGTGTTCCTCCCCATTGACCTCTTGGGACAATAAATTCTTAAGAGAAGTCAAGAACAACCAGCGCTGGATTATTGGCATAAGGCTGTTTTTTAAGCTCCCAAAAAGTCTCTTCAGCTTTTTCATTCCACTTGACCATGACTTCTTACTCTTTGTCAACTCAGTGGTGCAGCAATAGTGGCAAAGTTGGGGACAAACTGACGGTAGGACCCAACTATGCCCAGGAACACTCGGACCTCTTTGTGATGGGGCAAGATGAAGCCTGAATGGCATCTAAATTTTTCATCTGAGGCATCACCAAATCCCTACCCACAATGTACCCTATATACTTGGTCTCCTCCATCGCAAAGGCACACTTTTCTGGATTAACAGTGAAACTGCTCCTGCTTTAAAGAGTCCAACACAGCCTGACCTTAGGGAGTTTGGTATTCCCAGTAAGTACTGAAGATACCCAAATACACCGAGATGTTTCCAATAAGGGTGTAGTATTTTATCCATCACCCTCTGAATAGTAACCAAGGCAGAATGCAACCCTAAATGCTCTTCTTTTATATTGGACGTGACCATTTTGGAGTGGAGAATGACATCTTGTCTCTCGCTTCCTTGGTCAAAGGTATCTGCTAGTACTCCTTGGTAAAGTCTAAGATACTGGGTTGGCCGCAACCTCTCTATCGGTTCATTTACTCAGGGTATCCGATATTCATCAAACTTCGATACCTCATTGAGCGTTCTGAAATCATTACAAAACCAGAGTTCCATTGGGTTTTGTTACCAACACAATTGGGCTTCACCCTACGCTCTGCAATTCTTCATTGATATTGAGTTTAAGTATTTTCCAAACTCTTCTGATACTGCTTTCCTATGTGCCTCGGGAATGCAATAGAGTTTTACTCGGACTTTCACATTAGACAATGTCATGTTCAATTACCCTGCTAAGATCTGGTTTTTCTGAAATGATTCCCCTATTGCTCTCTAAAAACGTTTACCTGCTGAGTTTGTGTCTTTGACAGGGTGGTCAAAGCCACCCCTATATTGATCTGTGAGCCAACCTCAACCAGGGAAGCTACCTGCTCATGGTCTTTTCAGGGTTTTAATATATTTAAGTGGAAGATTTGCTAAGGCCTTTGTGTGATGAACTAGGAGCGCAGAGAGAGAGAGCACACGGAGACAGATCACATGGAACCCGATATGCGGGCCTTTATTGGGGAGTTTTTCGGGGTGCAGACAATCGAACAGCTACTCCGTAGAACAACACAAGACACAGCGATACAGTAGGGTTCTCAGGATGGCAATATTGGACAACAGGGGGCCAATAGTCCACAGGTTTTAATAGGACAGAGCGGCGGGGCACCGCAGGGGTTGGAGTCCGCGGGCAAGGGTTTCGGGCAGAATCGGGCCAGCACAGGTCAGAGGTCTGGGCACAATGGGGTTAATCCAATACACAGGATGCGGAGCAGTGCAGAGAGGGTTGAGTCCAAGGCAGGGCAAAGGTCCGGGCACAACAGGTTTAATCCAATACACAGGATGCAGATCTGGGCAGACGGGGTTAAGTCCAAGGCAGGGTGGAGGTCCGGGCACAATGGGTTTAATCCACTCACCAGCTAGCAGTGGAGAGCCTGGGGGCAGAGAGGGCTGGGAGGTCCATAGCAGGCTTGCAGTCAATCAGTGAAGAAGGATGTGGGGGGGTTCGTGGGGTCTGGCCGCAGCACAGACCTTGCTCAGCATCAGGCATGGGGGAGCAACTGAAAAACTGCAAAGACCAGGGCCCACTCTGGCATTATATGTAGAGCTGGGCACATTCTCATTGCCATGGTACCTCGAAACTTGGCATCAGATTATCATGGCAACAGGCCCAGCTCCCTCGATGCCGGCCCCACACAGGGAGCGTAGCCTTTGTCTCTGGCAGACACGGGAAAGCAGGATTGTGCCGTTGCATGGAGACAGGGAGGGGGGTGACAGGAGTGGAGCCTGCATGTGGCGAATCCACATGCAGGCACAGTGGAGAGGCAGATTTGCTGGCGCTCGGCCAGAGGGGAAGGATGCCACCTCAGCAGGGGGCAGACTCCTGGCGGCAGCGGAGTGAGGGGACTAGCTCTATGACACTTTGCTTTGCAGGTTGGTGTACTTTATAACGTCAAAAGCACTTGCTACCTGGTCGGGAACTTACTCTTCCCTATGGGTTTGAACACAGCTACCTGGTTCCCAACCTGGAATGGTCTAAGCTTGGTAGTACCGTTGAATACCCAGCTTCTTGTGCCTTCTGTAAATGCTCCTTTACCAGAAGCATCATCTTGGCAATTCTTACCCTTATTTGGGTGATATGTTCTCCCACTCTGTAAGGAAAGGGAGTCCTAGAAGTCGCACATCTCAACAAAACCTGTAAGGAATTGAATTGTATGACAGCCTCAGCCTAGGCTCCAACCAGGCCACCCCCCCCTCCCCAACATGTACGTTGCATGACTCCCTTTCCCTACTGAACGTTTTGAGCTGGAACAAGCACTCTTCTTGTTGCCACTCCAAGAGGTTTGTCATGCCAGAGGACCTGGTGGAGCTTTGAGCGGCACCTACCATTTTTGTTATGCTCTACCATGGTCTTATGTGAAGAGCGTTTGGTTTCCCACATTTTTTAAGCTGGTTAATCAGCCCTTGCGGTCTTCGCCCATACACAGATTCAGAGGAAACACGTCAAACATGTTAAACTTGTACATATTCTTTCTATATGTTAGATATATCTGTGACGGGAGTCACTTTGGGTGGGGGGCCCATGAAACACAGTTTACTTTGGAAAAGGGGAGAGAGCCCTGCCTCAGCTCCGCATATCCCTCTTATGTGTAAGTCACCCTGTGCCTGTTAGGGGTACAAGGTGATGTGGCCCAATATTGGGGTGGGGGTTGTGGATTGTTTAATGTCATGTGGTTGCATCCCATTGTTCTATTGTGTGTCTTGCTTGGGAGCAAACTATTATGGGATGTATGTGTTTGTGTATTGGCTTGGTGGGGGGGGGTGTCTCCAGCAGCCCTCCATTCTGATGGTGTATCTCTGTTACTAAATGTAGATTGCCCCACCCTGTGTCATTATGCAGGGAGGGGGGGTTGTTCCCTTGAATGTATATATCTTGTATCTGTGTTAAAATAAACTAGTCTACCTCCTGGTTTACTTCAATACTGGTGTCGTGTAGCCTTGTATGGTCAGTGGTGGTGTCTGTTGTCGGTGTTCAGATGGGGAAGCAGTAGTCTAACAGAAGTACCCAAGTGAAGTCTGGGCCCGGTTCTGTTACAATATCTAATAATGAACATTAGAAATAGAAATTAACTTTATTCAGCCCTCTACATAGAATTCTGACTTTTTTTTTTTTTTTTTTTTACAGGTGGATTAATGAACCATGTTTTTGGTCATGTTGGTCTTCATAAAGCCACATGGGAATTAAGACATACTGCTGTCCGAAGCGATTGAAACACTTTATTGCTGTTCACTGGAGGATTCACACAGAGCACAAGTCATGTCGGTGGTGTGAATGTTTTAGATACTCTTCAGCATTGATCCAGCCTCAGAGGACGACAGCAGAGAAGTCATTTCAATGTTCTGGAAGGGACTATGGCTTTCAATTCCCATTCCAATGCAAGAGAAGATATTTAATTTTTGGATTGCAGTGAAGGGAAAGTTTATCGCAGGCAGGATCGCAATGGAGGAGAAGCTATTTCACTGTTCTGAATGTGATAAAGCTTTTACAAAGAAGGTATATCTTATCACACACCAGAGGATTCACACTGGAGAGAAGTCATATCAGTGTTCTGAATGTGATAAAGCTTTTACAGTGAAGTCAAATCTTATCACACACCAGAGGAGTCACACTGGAGAGAAACGATATCAGTGTTCTGAATGTGATAAAGCTTTTACTCGGAAGTCACATCTTATCACACACCAGAGGATTCACACTGGAGAGAAGCCATATCAGTGTTCTGAATGTGATAAAGCTTTTACAGATAAGTCACATCTTATCACACACAGGATTGTTCACACTGGAGAGAAGCCATATCAGTGTTCTGAATGTGATAAAGCTTTTACAGTGAAGTCATATCTTATCAGACACCAGAGGATTCACACTGGAGAGAAGCCATATCAGTGTTCTGAATGTGATAAAGCTTTTACAGAGAAGTCACATCTTATCACACACAGGATTGTTCACACTGGAGAGAAGCCATATCCGTGTTCTGAATGTGATAAAGCTTTTACAGTGAAGTCATATCTTATCAGACACCAGAGGAGTCACACTGAAGAGAAGTCATATCAGTGTTCTGAATGTGATAAAGCTTTTACAAAGAAGGCATATCTTATCAAACACCAGAGGATTCACACTGGAGAGAAGCCATTTGAGTGTCCCGAATGTGACAAAACTTTTACCCAGAAGAGTAATCTTAACTCGCACATGAAGATTCACACCGGAGCGAAGCTGTATCGTTGTTCAGATTGTGGCAAAGATTTTAGAGTGAAGGCAAATCTTATCACACACCAGTTGCTTCACACCGGAGAGAAGCCCTATCAATGTTCTCAATGTGACAAAGCTTTTGTGACCAAGGTAAAGCTTGACACACACCAGTGGATCCACACCGGAGAGAAGCCATATCAATGTTCTGAATGTGATAAAGCTTTTACACAGAAGTCACATCTTAGCATACACCAGAGGATTCACACCGGAGAGAAGCCATATCATTGTTCTGAATGTGATAAAGCGTTTACAACCAAGAGCAAGCTTACTACACACCAGAGGATTCACATGGGAAAGAAGCTCTATCAGTGTTCTCAATGTGACAAATATTTTACAAGGAGATAACACCTTATCCTACACGAGAGGGTCCACACTGGAGAGAAGCCGTTTCGGTGTTTGGTGTGCAAAAAAGTTTTTTTAGATAAGTCACACCTTATCAAACACCAGAGGATTCACACGGGAGAAAGGCCATATCTGTGTTCTGAATGTGATAAAGATTTTACTACGAGGGAACATCTTATCAGACACCAGAGGGTTCACACCGGAGAAAGGCCATATCAGTGTTCTGAATGTGATAAAGCCTTTAAACAAAAGTCAGATCTTAGCACACACCAGTGGGTTCACATTAAAAAGAGGCCATATCCGTGTTCAGACTTTGATAAAGCTTTTAAAACTCAGACAGAGCTCATTACACACCAAAATATCCACGGTGGAGACCATTTGACGACTTTTGTGGAGAATCCTCAATGACTGAAATGACGCCGGGCCCCACAGCACCTCCAGAGGCCAGCCTACAGCACCCACAGACTGCCGTGACTAGCCAGCAGCAGGCCCAGCTGCCCACCACCTTCCCCACTGATGAACTCCTCCGCCACTGGGCGATAGATTCTGCACATCTATATGCCCTGATGTGAAACCTTTCACTTCCCTCATTTGACCAGCAATCCGCTCACCCTCTTAATATGCCACCTGTACTCCTCCTCCTCCTTGTACCCCTCTCCTCCATTCACAAAATCTCCTCCCTCTACCCCCCCAAAACAACTTTACATTGGACCCTCAATACTTTCCTCTCCCACTACGGTTCTTACCACCTCCTCCTGATACTCCACTCTCCCACCGACCCACAGGCCACCAATAACAGACCCACACGCTCTTGCACATCCTGCTCTCCTGCCACCTTTCTCACCCGCCTTCTCAATGCCAGGGACATCTCCCCGAATCCTGGCCCCTCACCACCTCACTCACCCACTAGGCACCCTCCTACTCACACAAACCGCTGCAACCCCCTCAACCTTATACCTGTCCCCCTCCTCCCCGCATCCACCCCTCCACTCTCGGTTGCACTCCTGAACGCCCGATCGGTGTGCAACAAGCTCACAGCCATCCATGACCTCTTTATCTCCCACTCCCTCAACCTCCTAGCAGTCACCAAAACCTGGATCCAAGCCACTGACTCCGCCTCCCCTGCGGCACTCTCCTATGGAGGTCTCGTCTGGTCCCATTCACCCAGATCGAGCAGTCGTAGAGGTGGTGGGGTTGGCATGCTCTTGTCACCGCTGAGCAACTTCCAGATCCTCCCAACCCCCCCCCTCTATCCTTCTCCTCCTTCGAGGCCCACTGCATCCGACTCTGCTCCCCCACCCCTCTGAGGATTGCAGTAATCTATCAGCCCCCTGGACCCGTATCCCGCTTCTTTGACGACTTCTCCGCCTGACTGCCCTTCTTCCTCTCCTTTGAGCTCCCCACCATCATCCTTGGTGACTTCAATATCCCTCTCAATGTCAACCCAGCTACATCCAAACTCCTCCACTTAACCTCTTCATTTGCACTCACACAGTCCTCCACCCACACAGACGGGAACACCCTGGACCTCGTTTTCTCCCATCTCTGCACCCCCTACAACCTCACTAACACCCCTTTCCCTCTCTCTGACCACAACCTCATTACCTTCTCCATCTCCTCGTCCTGGAACACCTCCCCCCAAATGTCAAACCTTCAGCAGCCGTAACCTCCACAACCTGAATCCAGCCCCTCTCCACTCTGCAGCTGACCGTCTGTACGACATTATCCTTCCACTGTCCTGTGCTGACCTGGCCACTACTGCGTACAACGACTCGCTGTCAGCTGCCTTAGACTCCTTAGCACCCATAACCACAATTAGTGTTAGACCCCAACCGCTTCAACCCTGGCAGAATGACCACACAAAACATCTTAAAGACGCAGTCGCGCACTGGAATGATTATGGCACAAAACCAAATCCCTTCAAGCATTCTCCCTCTACAAATCCGCCTTCCTCACCTACACCTCCTCCTTCCACGCCGCCAAACAAGCCTACTTCGTAACCCTCATCAACACCCTCTCCACCTGTCCTCGCCAGCTCTTCTCCACTTTCAACTATCTACTCTCTCCCCCACCCCCCTCACCCCCACCCAGTACCTCACTCACCGCCCATGAGATTGCCATTCACTTCCAAAATAAGATCGACGCAATCCGTAAGAACATAGCCAATGCTCCACCTAGGCTCCCTCCCACTCTCCCCTCCTCTGACCTGGCAACCACCCTGCCACCCACCACCCTTAACATCCCGCACACTATAACCTCCCCAACACTCTGCTCCTTCAGCCTTGCCAGCACTGAGGAGGTCACCAAGGTCTTCTCAGAAGCCCGCCTCACCGCTTGACCCTGTCCCCACACAACTCCTCCGGGCACCCTCCCCCTCCATCCTACGCTCCCTCACCCACATCTTCAATCTCTCCCTCTCTACTGGTGCATTCCCCTTCCCCCTAAAGCACACGCGCATCACCCCCATACTCAAAAAACCCTCCTTGGACCCCACTGACCTGAACAACCTTAGACCCATCTCCCTGCTGCCATTCACTTCCAAGCTCCTTGAGCACTTAGTTTACAATCGCCTAAGCTCCCACCTCACTGACAATAACCTCCTCGATCCCCTACAGTCTGGCTTCCGTCCCCTACACTCCACCGAAACCGCCTTACTCAAAATCACTAATGACCTGCTAACCGCCAAAGCTAATGGCTACTACTCATTCCTCTTACTCCTTGACCTCTCCGCGGCCTTTGACACAGTTGACCACCCCCTCCTCCTTAGTAAACTGCACTCCCTTGGCATCAGAGACTCCGCTCTCTCCTGGTTATCCTATCTCTCCCAATGCTCCTTCAGCATTACCTATAATGCTACCACCTCCCCCTCTCTCCCCCTCTCTGTTGGGGTCCCCCAAGGCTCTGTCCTCGGGCCCCTTCTCTTCTCCATCTTCACTTCCTCCCTTGGCCAACTCATACACTCCCACGGCTTCAACTATCACCTCTATGCCGATGACACACAAATTTACCTCTCCACCCCTCAACTCACCCCTTCAGTCTCCGCCCGTATCACCCACCTGCTGACTGACATATCAGACTGGATGTCACTCCACTTCCTCAAACTGAACCTTTTCAAAACCGAGCTCCTAAGTTTCCCCCCGGCCCGTGCCCCCCCCTCTCCATCAGGACCAACAACACCACCATCAGTCCCACTCCACAAGCCAAAGTCCTAGGTGTCACTCTTGATTCAAACCTGTCCTTCTAACCCCATGTCCAATCGCTAGCAAGCTCATGCTGGCTCCACCTCCGCAACATCTCCAAAATATGTTCGTTCCTAACCCCAGACACTACTAAACAACTCGTTCACTCCCTCATCATCTCACGTCTGGACTACTACAACTCCCTCATCACAGACTATCCCCGCTTCAGTCTATCCTGAAATCAGCAGCCAGACTCATCCACCTTACCAACCGCTCCTCTTTTGCCCCCACCCCCCCCCGTCATTCCCTCCACTGGCTCCACCCCCCTCTGTCATTCCCTCCACTGGCTCCCGATTGCCCAACGCATCAAATTCAAACTACTAACACTGACATACAAAGCCATTCATACTGCTGCCCCAAACTACCTCATTGACTTGATACCCAAATACCACCCAACCCATAATCTTCGCTCCTCATAAGACCTCCTACTTTCTAGCTCCCTGGTCTCCACCTCCCACGCCCGACTGCAGGACTTCTCCAGGACTTCCCCCATCCTCTGGAACTCACTATCCCAATCCATCAGACTGTCACCTACCCTCCTCACCTTTAGGCATACCCTGAAAACCCATCTCTTCAGGGAAGCCTACCCCACCCTCACCTAACTGCCAATCTCCTCCACTCCTCCTACCACTCCATCCCCCACAGCCACTTCCTCCTCTACTACTATCCACTCCCTCCTAGATTGTAAGCTCAAAAGAGCAGGACCCTCGAACCCCTCATGTATTGTTTTGTTACTGTATTGTCTCATGGTCTGTCCCCCCTTGCCATTGTACAGCGCTGAGCAAACCTTTTGCCGCAATATAAATACTGTATAATAATAATTTGTTATGATTTTTATCTTTATATGTTTTATGGAGGGTTTACTGAACTTATAATGAATTTGCATCATTCACTAACTAAGCTGTGTTCTTTAGTGTCTCCTTCATTGCCTCATCTTGAGCTGATACCTTAACAACATTGCTTCAGTACCAAGACTGGATAGCGGTCAAGAGGCATCTTACCAAGCCTCTAAAGCCTTAGTGGGAGAGACCTTACCAGGTTCTGCTGACTATTGCTATATCGGTCAATCTGGTGGGTTCCAGCTAAGCCCGCCACTCCCATTAGGTTTTCCACCTCCCCTCCCATGATCCATGCCTCCTTTCCACATTCCTCCTCCCATTGATAACCGCTTTGAAGGCAGGTCTGCAGCTGGGACACCAGGTAGGGAGAAGAACTTCTTAAGCTGGTGTAGGATCTCCAACAGCTAGTTGCCGCTGGTTTTAGGGGATTCATTAGTACCAGTTAAGCCCAGCTGGCCACTTGTGTTTCATCCAGTTCTGCCACAATTCTAAAGGATTCCATCAGGTGAAGATTGGATATCCCTGTCTTATTTTTGTCCAGCTTTTGCTCATCTCCATTAACTAATCACACAGTAAAACTGCAAGAGATCTGAACTTACAAACTGCTGAGTGTGTGGTCACGTTCCTACCACTTCTTCTGCTGGACTGAAATTCCTCTGATTGGGGTTCTCTTTACTGAGTAGACAGATTTCATTTTTGGGGGTAAACTATGTTTGTTAAGAACACTTTTTGACCTTGGAACCAATACCATTGTAGTTTATCTTTTTATGATTCTCCCTTGAAAACTGTTTAAAACATGTTGACCCTTCCAGTAGATCTTTTTTCTTCTACTTCCTGTTGGAAGCCATGTTGTCCATCAACAATTCAAGTTGAAGGAGTTGAGACAAACCACACAAGACTGCTGGGGGTGCTTACAATTGTCAGCTTTTATTCCTATGGTTTAAACCTTTTAAACACCTATTGCTAAAACTGCTTTAGAAGTATCAGCTAAAGTTGGGATTTAATGCTTTTTGTCTTCTACTTAACCACTTGAAGATCAGGCATGTTATCCATTTGCTGACCTCCATATGTATTTATATGGCCTGTCAACATGTGGTTATACCAAGATCGTGGATGTGGCTCTGTGATGAATGAAGCCGGAAGCAATGAGGTTTACACCACTTCTGGTTTCAGAACTGTCAATTCCTGGATCTTACAGCCAGGGAAGCAGCTAATCAAGCACAATATGTGCCTGTGTTGATGCTTTGGAGAGCAGGGGAGACTTTGGGGGGTCTAATAGAAAAAAACAGACAACCTTTCACCTCCCCACAGCAATAACATTAGGGGCTTTGTTAACCCTCTTGTGATAGCAATAAAGTTAAATTAAAATGTGTAAAAATATAATTTTTAATAAAGTAGTTAAAAATATATAAAAGCATCCCAGTGCTTTCTATATCTTTAGACAGTTTTCTTTTTTTGATATTTAACCACTTGCCAACCGCAGATAGTCGAATGACGGCTTCACTACGGCTGGCCAGTTCTGGGAGAGCGTCATGACGTCCTCCCAGAACGCACCCTGCCGATCTCCGTGATTGCTGTGTCCTACAGACACAGCTGATCACGTGATGTGGTAAAAGGCCAATCACAGCAGCTTTTTAGCACGTGATCAGCCTTGTCCAATGACACAGCAGATCATTGGTAAATGCAGTTACCGGTTATCAGCTGCACTTTCCTCGCGCTGTCATAGCGTGAGGAAAGTACTGCCGATAACCGGCAATTGTCAGTGGAGGGATAGGTACCGATCATCAAGGCACTGATCAGTGCCCAGCAGTGCCACCCATCAGTGCTGCCAGTCTGTGCTGTCAGTCAGTGCCACCTATCAGTGCCCATCATTGTTGCATAGCAGTGCAGCCTCATCAACATACATCAGTGAAGGAGAAAAATTACCTGTTTGCAAAATTTTATAATAGAAAATTTTTTTTATTTTTTTTAAATTTTGCTCTAGATTTTTTATTTATAGCGCAAAAAATAAAAGTTCCAGCGGCGAGTACATACCACCAAAAGAAAGCTCTATTTGTGTGAAATAAATGATAAAAATGTCATATGGGTGCAGTGTTGCATGACTGCACAATTGTCCTCAATTACCCAAGCCCCATGCTACCTTGGAAGAGATACCCAGCTCCAATGAAGGTGAAGTCATACCTGAACCAGATGACGAATCAAGTTCTGACTTTGAAGATGATACAAGACCAAAATTGTTTTCTCAGGAGGAGATGAATGATTTGGTAAGAGACTTGAATCTTCCCAAAGATGCCGCTGAGTTACTCGGATCAAGGCTGAAAAGAAGGAATTTATTGTTGCCAGGAGTGTCATCTTCATGGTTCAGACATCGTGAAAAGGAGTTCGTTCCTTACTTTGCCCAGGAAGACAAGTTGGTTTATTGCATCGATGTCGAAGGTCTGATGGGTCAACTTAAAATCCAATATTATTATTATTATACAGTATTTATAAAGCGCCGATAGTTCGCTCAGCGCTGTACATTACAAAGGGGGACAGAACATGTGACAGAACAATACCAATACAATGCAAAACATGAGGGGATTGAGGGCCCTGCTCTTTCGAGCTTACCATCTAGGAGGGAGGGGATGGTGGCACAGGAGGAGATAGCTGTGGGGGATGGAGTGGTAGGAAGAGTGGAGGGGGTCGGCAAGTTAGCAGGGGGTGGGGTAGGCTTCCCTGAAGAGATGGGTTTTCAGGGTGTGGCTAAAGGAGAGGAGAGTAGGTGATAATCTGATGGGTTGGGGCAGGGAGTTCCAGAGGATGGGTGACACCCTGGAGAAGTCCTGGAGGCGGGCATGGGAGGAGGAGACCAGGGAACTAGAGAGAAGGAGTTCTTGTGAGGAGCGGAGTGCGCGTGCTGGGCGGTACTTGGATATTAGGTCAGTGATGTAGTTCGGGGCAGTATGGTGGACGGCTTTGTACGTCAGTGTTAGGATTTTGAATTTGATCCGTTGCACAATCGGAAGCCAGTGGAGGGATTGGCAGAGGGGGGTGGCGGAGACAGAGTGGAGGCCAGTGGAGGGATTGGCAGAGGGGGTGGCGGAGATGGAGAGGTTGGAAAGGTGAATGAGTCTGGCAGCCGTATTCAGGATGGACTGAAGTGGGGATAGCCAGCGGCAAGGCAGGCCAGTGAGGAGGGAGTTGCAGTAGTCGAGTCGTGATATGATGAGGGAGTGGATGAGCGGTTTAGTGGTTTCTGGAGTTAGGAACGTGAATATGATTCAGAGCAATGGCGTCTTTTTATAGATTCTTCAAAAAGAAGTCTCAAAGCAGTTTTACTCCACAACGGTGGTTTTTACGCTTCCATACCTGTAGGCCATTCCGTACACTTGAAGGTAACCTACGAGAACTTGGAATTGGTTCTTTGTAAACTTAAATATGAAGACCATGGTTGGCAAGTGTGTGGAGACTTGAAGGTCTTGTGCACTCTGCTCGGGCAACAAGCTGGGTATACCAAATACCCTTGTTTTCTGTGTCTATGGGACAGTCGAGACCAACAAAATCACTGGACCAAGAAGAGTTGGCAGCCGAGGGTGCTAACAGTCGGTAAAAAAAATGTCCTGCGAGAAACTTTGGTACCTTCCCATAAAGTTCTTCTACCACCTCTCCACATAAAATTGGGATTGATGAAGCAATTCGTAAAATCACTTCCAAGAGATGGAGAATGCTTCAAATACTTGGTCACCAAGTTTCCAGGCCTGTCGGAGGCAAAATTGAAGGAAGGTGTGTTCGTCGGACCAGACATTAGAAGGCTTAGAGTTGATCAAGAGTTTGTCAATACCATGACGGATCCTCACAAAGAAGGGTGGATTGCACGTAAAGAAGTTGTACAGAAATTTTTAGGCAATAACAAAGATCCTCACTACAAAAAAGATCGTCAGACAAATGCTGAAAGCATTTCAAGCTTTAGGTTGCCTGATGATTTTTAAAGTGCATTTCCTCCAGTCCCACCTTGACTACTTTACTGAAAATTTGGGAGCTGTGAGTGAGGAACAAGGTGAACGATTCCACCAAGACATTAACCTCCCTGGCAGTATGATTATTTCAGATTTTTGGTGCTGAAAGAGGTACCATTTTTTTTCATGGAAATATGTATTTTTTTTTATTGTAGGCCTGTAATTTAGGAATAACTCACTGAAATCTGTCCGAACAAGAGTCTAGTAACCATCCCGGGGAGGATAAAACTTGAAACACAAAATCAAAAATTATAATTTAATAAATAATCATAAAAAAATAATAAATTTAATTAATATAATTAAACCAAAAACACTGAAATGTGAAATATAGCGCCAAGTTCGCACATCGCTGAGCTCAGTCGCAGAATCGTTTTCAGTGTCTGATGAGGAATTTTCCCCACGAATCATTATCACTCAATTCTGCAAGTGGTTCTGATTTACTATCGCTGTTCTCTAGCCGGTCTAAAACCACTTTTGACATAAAGGGATGTTTTTTGGACGCCATGGACGTTTCTCAGCATTCCTGACCACTGTCACAAAAATGCCAATGTCACCAGATCAGTACAAGCCAGGAACATTGTTCCTGATCACTGTCACACCAGTCCCAGTGTCACCAGGCCAGTGTAATCCAGCTACAGATTTCCTGATCACCGCCACACCAGTCCAACAGACCACCCTTTTGTTTAGCTTTCTGCACATCCTTTTCAGGGAACGTATAATAGAATATAATAGAACAGAAAATAAAGAAAATAAATAGAAAAGAATAAAACAGAAGAGAAAATTAAAGAATAGAGGAAAAAAGAACAGAATAGAAAAAAAGTCTGAAATATGAGGTATCCCCATTACATGGAGTTTATATAGCGCCAAAGGGTTTGCTCAGCGCTGTACAATAGTGGGGGGGACAATACATGAAACAGTACAGCAACTACAAACAGCACACGAGGGGTTAGAGGGCCCTACTCTTTGGAGCTTACAATCTAAGAGGGAGGGGGTAGTGGTACAGGAGGAAGTGGCTGTGGGGGATGGAGTGGTAGGGGGAATGAAGGAGAATGGCTGTTAGGTGAGGGTGGGGTAGGCTTCCCTGAAGAGGAGGGTTTTCAGGGTGCGCCTAAAGGTGAGAAGGGAAGTTGACAGTCTGATGGATTGGGGTAGTGAGTTCCAGAGGATGGGGGAGGACCTGGAGAAGTCTTGCAGACGTGCGTGGGAGGAGGAGACCAGGGAGCAAAATAGAAGGAGGTCCTGTGAAGAGCGAAGGGTACGGGTAGGGTGGTACCTGGGAATCAGGTTGGTGAGGTAGTTAGGGGCAGTGTTGTGAATGGCTTTGTAGGTCAGAGTGAGTAGTTTGAATTTGATGCGTTGGGCAATGGGGAGCCAGTGGAGGGATAAGCAGAGGGGGGGTGGAGCCAGTGGAGGGAGAGGCAGAGGGGGGTGGCAGAGGTGGAGCGGTTGGTGAGGTGGATGAGTCTAGCCACGGAGTTCAGGAGGATCCCCATACTCAGGAGGAGTAGCAGAGACTGTTTCGGGTGTAAATCTCAGTAGGTTTGTGCAGTGTGTGAGAAACATCTTATTTAACCACTTCCCGGCCACCCTATAGCAGTCTTACTGCTACGGGGTGGCCGCTCTGTGCAAAATCATGTCACTATAGGTGATTTAGCATGTCTGGGTAGGGGGCGCACGAGCCGCCCTATCCACGCTGTCATTGGCTACTGGAGATGTCAATCACTGGGTCCTGGAAAGTGATTCATGGCTGGGACTCGGTGATTGGCAGAGACAGGGGAGAGATCCAAGTGTATACAACACAGATTCCTCTCCTGTCAGCAGGGACATGCTGCCATCTCTCTGCAAAGCAGCATGCCTCCTAGTACAACACAAGACAATACACAGTTAACCCTTTGATCGACCCAGATGTTAAGCCCTTCCTGCCCAGTGCCAGAGCTTTTTATTAGCAATGATCACTGTGCTAGTGTGACTGGAGATGTCAGTGGCAGTTAGTTCCCACCCAGTGTGTCAGTTAGTGCCAAATATCACCAAAAGAAGGCTCTATGTGTTTGAAAAAAAAAAAACTATAAAAATTTCACTCGTGTGAAGTGTTGCATAACCGCTCAATTGTCAGTTAAAGTAGCACAGCGCCTTATATAAAAAAATGGCCTGGTCAGGAGGGGGAAAATATTCCGTAGGTTAAGTGGTTAACAGCTATGTGTTTAGAAAAATATATTTTCTTTCTTCATTTTTGAAAAACTTGTGGCAAAAAAATGTGATCCTTAAAAGAAATCTCTAATTAAATGTCTACTTTGTAAATTGATGTCATTTTTCAAGTGTTTATTTATGATGGGCTGCATGTTCCAGAGAAACATAAGTTCAACTCAGACATGGGACATTTGTGTGTTCGGTGAACACAAACGGTACGGGCGTTCAGAGGGCTATTTGCCCATCGTGCCCCACAATGCACTGCGCCCCGACAGTGCAATGTGTTTGGCCAAGGCAGGGCCCCTGACCACAGGTCAGATGCAATGCTTTGGCCAGTCACAGGGCATGACATCACAAGGGGGTGATCCAGACCCCTTGTGACATCATCACCCTGTTTAAGAACTGTCATAGGGGGTGCAGCAGTCAGACGGCGGGAGCCAGCGTTGAGGGTGAAGCAGATTTTTTTTTTTTTTTTTTGGGTATCGGCGGGCAGTCATTGACGTTGGACCTACTTTGGGGGACATTTTTTAAAATGTTTTAATAAAGGACTTGTCAAAGACTGTCTCCTGTCTTTTTTCACACTACACTTTTTTTTTTGTGAATGGGTAGCTATACCATGTACCCCATACTCATTCACATGGGGGAGCAGGATCTGGGGTCCCCCTTGTTTCCAATAAGCCCCCTGCCCGCAGACCCCCACAACCACCAACCACAGTTGTGGGGAAGAGGCCCCTGCCCCCATCAATATGGGGACAAGGTGCTTTGGGGAGGGAGCTCCCCTGCCCCAAAGCACCCCTCCAATGTTGAGGGCATGTGGTCTGCTTTGGTTCAGGAGGGGGGGTGCTCGCTAATCCTGCCCCTTTCCTGACCTGCCGGGCTGCATGCTTGTATAAGGGTCTGGTATGGATTTTGGGGGTGACCTCCATGCCATTTTTAAGAAAAATTTGGCATGGGTCATTCCCCTCAAAATCCATAACAGACCCAAAGGGCATTCTCCTCAAAATGAATACCAGACCCAAAGGGCTTGGTATGGATAGGGCGGGGGATCCCACGTGGTTTTTAAAAATTTTTAATTGCCGGGCAATGCTGGCAATTCTCTCTGTATTCAGCTGACAGCGGGGAACCCCACTGACAGCTGAGACATAAATGTTTCACTAATAAAATACCACGTGACTTCATTATAGAACTCATGCCAGATTGTAGTCACTGAGCGGGATCTCACCACATTCTCAGATGACAGAAGATACCACTCAGTACATTGCCCCTGTTCGAAATTTGTGGCCGAACTTGCAGTAGTTTTGAATGTTCAACCGCGAACCGAACAGGGGGCTGTTCAGCCCATCACTAGTGTTCATCCTACGCTGGGCCTCAAAACATGCAATAGGAAAATATCAGATGCATAGTGGATGCTGTAACGGAACCGGCCCCCAACTGCACTTGGGTACTTCTGTTAGAATACTGCTTCCCCATCCGAACACCGACCACAGCCGACCAAACAAGACTAGACGACACCAATCTTGAAGGAAACCAGGAAATAGACTACTTTATTTTAACACAGATACAAGATATCAAGGGAACAACCCCCTCTCTCTACATAATGACACAGGGCGGGGTAATCTACCTTTAGTAACAAGAGACACACCAGCAGACAGTACCATCAGAAGGGAGGGCTGCTGGAAACACCCCCTACCAAGACAATACACATACATCCCATAATAGTTTGTCTCAAGCAAGACACACAGTAGAACAATGGGATACAACCACTTGGCATTAACAATTCACAACCCCTCAACTCAATATTAGGACAGATCACCCTGTACCCTCAACAGGCACAGGGTGACTTACACATAAGAGGGATATGGGGAGCTGAGACAGGGATCTCCCCACCTCTCTAAAGTGCGGTGTTCCATGGGCCCCCCACCCAAAGTGACTCCCGTCACAGATGCCCCTTGAAAGCCTGTATTTTTGGGTCACTCTATGCACCTAGGCAGTGGAAATGTCCCACCCATGTGGTATCCCCATACTTGGGGAAAGTAGAATAATGTGTTTTGGGGTGTACCCATGCCATGTACGAGAAATAACATGTTCAAAATGACAGCTTTGTGAATTAAAAATCAAAATTTTATTTACTTTCTTCATTTTCCAAAAAAAGTGGCAAAAAAATGACATCATCAAATAACTCAAGCTTCTTAACAAATATCCCGGGCCATCTACTTTCTAAGAATGGGTCCTTTGTACCGTCCTGGTATTTTAGGGCCTCGAGAAAATGATAGGCAATCAGAACATCAGGATTGTTCAATTTAAAAAATATATATCCCATAGTCTGTAGGCTCTATAACTCTCACACAGAATAAATAATATGCACAAATTTGTTTTTTTTCACCAAAAAAATGTAGCAGAATACATTCTAGTCTGAATTTATAAAGAAAAAATAATTTGCAAAAGTTTTAGAACAGAAACTAAAAGAAAGCAAAACTAATTTTTTTTTTCCAAAATTGTTTAGTCTTTTTTTCCTTTTTATTGTAAATCTCAGTGGTGATTAAATGCCAGCAAAAAAAAGCTCTATCTAAAAATATAAAAAACACTAACTTCTTTATTTTATTAAAAAATATATTTTCATGGACTCCTTGGATCCAACACGCCCATCCTTCTATACCAAAAGGCAGTTTTACATTGCTAGAATTACAGAGGCTCCATAGCCCGTGTTCTAGCGCCTTTGACGTCCTTCTTTTGCTTCTTTCTTGCTCTTTTTTTAGCCGGGTCTCCTGCAGCAACGATTTGTGTTTTTGTTCCATGTATTTCTCGGATCCATTATATACTCCGTGTATTTCATATACTAATTCCTCTAATATCTGACATCAGGCAGTAGGCGTATGGATCCTCATTTGTTCCCACGCTGATCCATCGACACAATATGGTCAATGTCCTTTTTGACACACCATCTACTTCTGTGAACGACCGCTTTTAAACTGTTGGCGCTCGATATTATATTTTTGCCTGTACACATGATAGAGGTTGCAATTGCATCCTTTAAAATAAAAAAAAAAATTTCAATAAAAAATGTATTATGAGTGAAAGATGGACAGAGAAATAGGATAAGGACATCCAATCTTCACCTGATGGAATCCCTTTGAGTGATGGCAGAACTGGATGAAACACAAGTTTCACTCACTTACGTAGTACTTTCGAAAGCATCCCATAAAACAGCAGCAACTTGGTGTTGGAAGTCCTTAACCAGTTTAAGAAGTTGCTTTCGCACTGAGCAGAGACTAATCCCTACCTGGCATCCCAGCCACAGACCTGCCTGCAATGCTGCCATCCTTGCGAGGAGGTGGAACTTGGAAAGGGAGGTGTGGATTACAGGATGGCAGGTAGAACATATAACGGGAGGGGTGGGCTTGGCTGGTGCCCTCCCTACCTGGCATCGCAGCCACAGACGTGCCTGCTATGCTGTCATCCATGCGAGGAGGTAGAACGTGGAAAGGGAGGTGTGGATCACAGGATGGGAGGTGGAACATATAACAGGCGAAGTGGACTTGTCTGGTGCACTCCCTACCTGGTATCCCAGCCACAGACCTGCCTGCCATGCTGTCATCCATGCGAGGAGGTAGAACGTGGAAAGGGAGGTGTGGATCATAGGATGAGAGGTGGAACATATAACGGGAGGGGTGGGCTTGGCTGGTGCCCTCCCTACCTGGTATCCCAGCCACAGACCTGCCTGCCATGCTGTCATCCATGGGAGGAGGTGGAACGTGGAAAGGGAGGTGTGGATCATAGGACTGGAGGTGGAACATATAAAATGGGAGGGGTGAGCTTGGCTGGTGCCCTCCCTACCTGGTATCCCAGCCACAGACCTGCCTGCCATGCTGTCATCCATGGGAGGAGGTGGAACGGGAGGTATGGATCACAGGACAGGAGGTGGAACATATACCGGGAGGGGTGGGCCTGGCTGGTGCCCTCCCTACCTGGTATCCCAGCCACAGACGTGCCTGCTATGCTGTCATCCATGCGAGGAGTTGGAACATGGAAAGGGAGGTGTGGATCACAGGATGGGAGGTGGAACATATAATGGGAAGGGTGGGCTTGGCTGGTACCCTCCCTACCTGGTATCCCAGCCACAGACGTGCCTGCTATGCTGTCATCCATGCAAGGAGGTGGAACGTGGAAATGGGGGTGTGGATCATAGAACTGGAGGTGGAAAATATAACGGGAGGGGTGGGCTTGGCTGGTGCCCTACCTACCTGGTATCCCAGCCACAGACGTGCCTGCTATGCTGTCATCCATGCAAGGAGTTGGAACATGGAAAGGGAGGTGTGGATCACAGGATGGGAGGTGGAACATATAACGGGAAGGGTGGGCTTGGCTGGTACCCTCCCTACCTGGTATCCCAGCCACAGACCTGCCTGGAATGCTGTCATCCATGAGAGGAGGTGGAACATGGAAAGGGAGGTATGGATCATAGGATGGGAGGTGGAACATATAAAGGGAAGGGTGGGCTTGGCTGATGCTCTCAAGATTGATAAAGCTATAAATCAGCAGAACCTGGAAAAGGCTCTTCCACTGAGGCTTTAGAGGCTTGACAAGATGCCACTTGACCACTACCTAGTCTCTGGTACTGAGGTAGTGTTGTTAAAGAGATTGTAAAGGCAAATTTTCTTTCCTTTTAAAATAACAAACATGTCTATACTTACCTGTTCTGTGCAGTGGATATAGACAGAGCAGCCTCAATCCTCCTATTCTCAAGTCCCCCTCCAGCACTCTTGGCCCCTTCCTCCCGTTGAGTTCCCCCACAGCAATTAGCTTGCTATGGGGAACCCAAGCAGGCTCAGTGTCCATTGACACACGGAGCCGTGGCTCAGCCCCACCCCCTTCATTGGCTCAGCCCTGCTCCCTTCTCATTGGCTCACTGACCGTGATTGACAGCAGTGGGAGCTAATGGCTCAGGCAATGAGGAGAGGGAGTCCTGAGATAGTTGAGACTCCAGTGTACATTGTGGATTGAGATGGAGTGTAGGTGAGTATTGGGGGGGGGGGGTCTGCTGCACAGAGAAGTGTTTTACCTTCATGCATGCAAGTAAAAAACCTTCTACCTTTAAACCACTTTAAGGTATCAGGTCAGGACAAGGCAATGAAGGAAACGCTTGAGTTAGTAAATGGTGCAAATGTATTACGTGTTTAGTCAAGGCCATAAAAAAAAAACTAAAAAATTATAAGGAAACCTGGTTCGGTCATTGATGATTCACCAAAAAAATGGTCAAATTGTCTCCAGTGTGGACAGTTGGGTGTGTAACAAGCTCTCTCTGGGTTGTAAATGCTTTGCCATAGTCTGAACACGGATATGGCCTCTTTTTAATGTGAACCCACTGGTGCGAGTTAAGATCTGACTTATGTTTAAAAGCTTTATCACATTCTGAGCATTGATACGGCCTCTCTCCGGTATGAACCCTCTGGTGTTTGATAAGATAGTCCTTCGTGGTAAAAGCTTTATCACATTCAGAACACTGATATGGTTTCTCTCCGGTGTGAATCCTCTGATGCCTGATAAGGTCTTGCCTCGTTATAAAAGCTTTGTCACATTCTGAACACTGATGTGGCCTTTCTCCCGTGTGAATCCTCTGGTGTTTGATAAGGTGTGACTTATCTAGAAAATCTTTTTTGCACACCAAACACTGAAACGGCTTCTCTCTAGTGTGGACCCTCTCGTGTAGGACGAAGTGGTCTTTCCTTGTAAAAGCTTTGTCACATTGAGAACACTGATAGAGCTTCTCTCCAGTGTGAATCCTCTGGTGTGTGGTAAGCTTGCTCTCGGTTGTAAAAGCTTTGTCACATTCAGAACATTGATAGGGCTTCTCTCCGGTGTGAATCCACTGATGAGTGTCAAGCTTTATCTTGGTTACAAAAGCTTTGTCGCATTCCGAACACTGATACGGCTTATCTCCGGTGTGAATCATCTGGTGACTGTTAAGCTGTGACTTCGATTTGAATGTTTTGTCACATTCAGAGCACTGATACGGCTTCTCTCCGGTGTGGATCCTCTGGTGTGTGATAAGGTTACCCTTCACTGTGAAGTCTTTGCCACAATCTGAACAATGGTGCAGCTTCGCTCCGGTGTGAATCCTCATGTGTAAGTTAAGACTACTCTTCTGTGTAAAAGCTTTCTGACATTCGGGACACTCAAATGGCTTCTCTCCAGTGTGAATCCTCTGGTGTTTGGTAAGATTTGCCTTCTTTGCAAAAGACTTCTCACATTTAGAACACTGAAATGGTTTCTCCTCCATTGTGATCCTGATATGTAATAAATGTCCTCTTCACAGTAAAACCTTAGTCAAATTCCAAATATCTTCTGAAATGACTAGGAATGGGTTGGACTTTACTATAAAGCCGTAGTCAGTTCCAGAACATTGAAACAACTTCCCTTGGGTAGGAATGGGTTGGGCTTTACTATAAAGCCGTAGTCAGTTCCAGAACATTGAAACGACTTCCCCTGGGTAGGAATGGGTTAGGCTTTACTACAAAGCCGTAGTTAGTTCCAGAACATTGAAATGACTTCCCTTTAATAGGAATAGGTTGGGCTTTACTACAAAGCTATAATCAGTTCAAGAACATTGAAACGACTTCCCTTAGGTAGGAATGGGTTGGGCTTTACTAAAAAGCCATTGTCAGTTCCAGAACATTGAAATTACTTCTCTTCTGTCGTCCTCTGAGGTTGGATTAATGCTGAAGAGTATCCAACCCCTTTTTCAACACCACTATGGCTTGTGTCCTGAGTGAATCCTCCAGTGAACTGCAATAAACTCTCTTTTAGTTGCTTAAGAGACCCACATGGCTCGTTTCCCATGTGACTTTGTAGTATTTATGAAGACCAACAAGTCTGAGAACATGGTTCATTATTCCACCTGTAATAAATAAATAAATAAATAAATGTCATAATTCTACTTAAAAGGACTGAATTAAGTTGGTTTCTCTTTCTAACGTTCATTATTACATACAGTATATATATATATAATATAAATAAAGACTATGTATAGTATGATACATGTTGGAATTGTTTCTATTTTATTTAGGACACTATATTGACCTGTAAAAGGAACAGATTATTTTTATTATACAGGATTTTTATAGTGCCAACAGTTTGCTCAGCACTTTACAATAAAAAAGGGAGACAATACAGCAATGATATAGTTCAGTACAAGAGGGTTAGGAGGGTCCTGTTTCTGGGAGCTCCCAATCTAATAAGGGAGGGGCTGGTGGAACAAAACAGTAATAACTGCGGGGGATGAGCTGATGGGAGAAATAGAAGATTTGGTTATCATCTGAAGGCAGGATAGGCTTCCCTGAAGAGATAGGTTTTCAGGGATTGACTAAAAGGGGACAGAGTAGGTGATGGGCAAACAGCTTGAGTGGAGGCCAGTAGAGGCATTGGCAGAGAGGGGTGGGGGACACTGAGTGATGGCCAGTAGAGGGATTGGCAGAGAGGAGGACACTGAGTGGAAGCCAGTGGAGAGATTGGCAGAGGGGGTGGAGGCCAGTGGAGGGATTGGCAGAGAGGGGTGGGGGACACTGAGTGATGGCCAGTGGAGGGATTGGCAGAGAGGGGTGGGGGACACTGAGTGATGGCCAGTGGAGGGATTGGCAGAGAGGGGTGGGGGACACTGAGTGATGGCCAGTGGAGGGATTGGCAGAGAGGGGTGGGGGACACTGAGTGATGGCCAGTGGAGGGATTGGCAGAGAGGGGTGGGGGACACTGAGTGATGGCCAGTGGAGGGATTGGCAGAGAGGGGTGGGGGACACTGAGTGATGGCCAGTGGAGTGATTGGCAGAGAGGGGTGGGGGACACTGAGTGATGGCCAGTTGAGGAATTGGCAGAGGACACTGAGTGGAGGCCAGTGGAGGAATTGGCAGAGAGGGATGGCAGATATAGAACGGTTGGTAAGGTGGATGACTCTGGCAACAGCATTCATAATAGACAGAAGAGGGGATAGCCTGCGATTAAGTAGACCAATGATGAGGAAGTTACAATAGTCAAGATGAGAGATAACAAGTTCATTACAATTTTCTGCATGAGAAACTCATTCTTTGTTCCCATTCAGAGCATTGTGCTCCATAGTGATGGGCAAAGGTGCTTGGGTTCAATTTACGGGTACGTTCAGGTTCTAAAAACAAAAATGTGCACACTTAAATGCATACTCCATTGAAGTCAATAGGAGGAGACTCTTGAAAACCCAATTCTCTCCATTTTCTTCTATTATTTTTATTGAAAAGTTTTGAGGTGTGAGAGATTATACCAAAAAATATATTCTTGTATATAGAAAAAAGCAAAAATGTAAAAAGAAACAAAACAAAATACAAAAACCACGTCTATCGTTTCTATAGGGGAGAAGGTCGGGGGAAATTTCCAGTGCTTACAATGGTTAGCCTAGCCGCTAAGAAAATCTGTGTGAACACATATCAGTCCTGTGGCATAAAATAATCAATTCCAAGTTTAAGGTGGGCTAAACCAGGAGATTTGTAGAAGAGAGGAGTTAATTCCAAGATAATTAAGAAAATGTTTTGCCAGTAATGTGTGAGGTGCTTACATGACCAGAGGATATGTAGGAGAGAGCCGGTTTTCAGCTTGAGTTCCCATATGGTGGAACCACAAGTAGCTTTATAGATCGAGCTTAAGGTTCGGCTCCACTGATGTATGTATACAAAAAGGCTGTTTTAGTGAACACCCATTTATTTTGGAAGGTGTAGGAAAACAGCAAGATGCTTTTGTGTTGTAAGTATTTAATTTTCTGGAGGTAAAGGGTTGTTTAGATCAGCCTCTCTCAACCAGGGTGCCTTGAGGTTTCTTCAGGGGTGCCTCGAGGTTTCTTCAGGGGTGCCTCGAGGTTTCTTCAGGGGTGCCTCGAGGTTTCTTCAGGGGTGCCTCGAGGTTTCTTCAGGGGTGACTCGAGGTTTCTTCAGGGGTGCCTTGGCAAAATGTATAAAAATTGCCCAAAACTTGTATAGAAGGCAGCGGTCAGAACAAGCCTGCCTTTTAGTTACACAAAGTCACAGGTTTTCATTGTCCACCATTACGACCTTCTACCCACCGGCATCCTGACAACCAATGACATCATCAGTTGATAAGGAGGATGTCAGATGACTGCACAGCATCCTAGTTTTACCCTCCCCTGCCCCTCTCCGTCAGTGCTGGTGTAACTGACGGAGAGAAACACTGGAATACTAGTCAGTACCAGTGTGCAAAAGTGTATTTGCTTTGGAAGAATAAATCACCTCTAGTGTTGGGTGTCCTACATGTGTAGATGTTGCTGCATTATATAAAACTTTTGGAACAGTTTTAGAATGGGGTGCCTCAAAATTGTCCATAATTTCAAAGGGTGCCTCGGGACTGTTCAAAATTTTAAAGGGTGCCTTGAATGAAAAAAAATTGAGAAACACTGGTTTAGATAAGAACTACAGGCAAAACTCAGTGGTAGGAAGAGAGTACTGTTTTTGTGACATAGTAAAGGGCTTAAGTAGACCTTTATCATACAGATCAGTCAGTTGAGTGATCCCCTGGAGATACCCAATGGTGGCGATTAAGGTCAGGCACAAGGAGAGTAAGGACATCCAGTGGTATGGAGAGTAAGGACATCCAGTGGTATGGAGAGTAAGGACATCCAGTGGTATGGAGAGTAAGGACATCCAGTGGTATGGAGAGTAAGGACATCCAATGGTATGGAGAGTAAGGACAGCCAATGGTATGGAGAGTAAGGACATCCAATGGTATGGAGAGTCGGATGTTTGTGAACGAAAGACTTTTCTCCATGTTCGAGCTATGGCTATGGTTATGGGGGATAACTGTGAAGGGAGAGAGCAATTGGTTGAAGTAACGCTCATAAGCCACAAAAAAAAAAAAAAGTTTAGAGCCAGGGATTTGGAATGTCTCCAAATCTTCCCAATGTGCATATGACAACCTGGAAAACCACTTTTTCATCTGAGTTAGGATGACAGCATGGTAATAGTCCCTCTCACCAGCATAACCGGATCCTCCAGCCAATCTTTGTTGGATTAGTTTGGCATGGGCACACCTAGGTCTTTTACTTTGCCAAATATAATGGGCCAGAGAAGATTGCAGGGCTTTCAGATAGGACTTAGGTAGATGTATAGACAACATTCTTAACCACGGGTGTCAAACTGGTGGCCCTCCAGCTATTGCCAAACTACAAGTCCCATGAGGCATTGCAAGATTGACAGTTACAAGCATGACTCCCAAAGACAGAGGCATGATGGGACTTGTAGTTTTGCAACAGCTGGGGGGCCGCCAGTTTGACACCCCTGTTCTAAACAAATAAAGTAGTCAGGGGAGAATTATCAACTTAAAATGAAGTCTACCAGACCAGGAGAGTTCTTGTTTAGATAGTGTGATGGGAGTCACTTTGGGTGGGGGCCCAATGTAACGGAACCAACCCAGACTGTGCTTGAGTATTTCTGTTAGAATAACACTTCCCCGTCCGGACACCGACAACAGACACCACAGCCGACCATACAAGACTAGGCGACACCAGTCCTGAAGTAAACCAGGAGGCAGACTACTTTATTTGAACACAGATACAAGATATATACACTCAGGGGACAATCCCCCCTCCCTGCATAATGACACAGGGCGGGGCAATCTAGTAACAAGAGACACACAGGTATTCAAACTTCACACCAGCAGACAGTCCCATCAGGAGGGAGGGCTGCTGGAGACACCCCCACTAAGCTAATAAACAAACACATACATCCCATAATAGTTTGCTCCCAAACAATAGAACAATGGGATGCAGCCACATGAGATCAAACAATCCACAACCACCCACCCCACCTATCTCCTAGACATGTCTACACAGTCTGAGACAAAGCCCCCCAATATTAGGACAGATCACCCTGTATACCGCACAGGGTGACTTACACATAAGAGGGATATGGAGAGCTGAGACAGGGGTCTCCCCACTTCTCCAAAGTGAGCTGTGTTCCATGGGCCCCCACCCAAAGTCACTCCAGTCACATAGGGTCAAAGTCTGCTCTCATTTTGTGGAGGAAAGTTCTTTTTATACAAGGCAACTATAGTCTTTGTTAAACGGATGTCCAAGTATGGAGATAGATACTGGAGTCTACCCAAACAAATGGGTGTAAAGATTAAAGGAGGAGTTGGTTAGTGCTATCAAGACCTAGTTCTAGAATGTAAGATTTTGAGTCATTGACTGTTATTAGGATGAAATTTCTCCAAATGTATGCAAAAGCCAGGGAGACCATGGGGTTTGTTGTCTGGGAGAATCATGATGTACGCAAATAGGTATATATTGTGCGCTCTATAGCAAAACTGAAAGCCAAAAGATCTGATCATGAGATCGGATGTGTTGTGCTAGGGATGATTAAGTTGAAGATGAGAGGGGAAAGGGGACACTCCTGTCTTGTGCCATTCGTTATATGAAAGGGTTGTGAGAATACCTCAGATATAAATACCCTTGCAGATGTGGAGGCACGCAATGCCATAATGGCCGAATGCAACCTTTGAAACCAAAATTTGTGACGGGTGGAATATAGATAGTTTCAATTGACCCCATCAAAAGCCTTCTCTGAATCGAAGGCTAATAACAGAGAAGGTTCTTTGAATACGTTTGCTAGCTGGAAGACAGTCTTCTAGCAGCATCCGATGTCTGTCTGCCCCTTTTGTGAAACCACATTGGTCCTTATGGATCAATAAAGGCATTCTACCAATCAGTCTATTGCCAAGCAGTTTGGAATGGAGTTTTCTTTTTTTTTTTTTTTTTAAACATGTTTATTCAGTTCTAACAAGATTACAAAATACCAGGAATTTATGAATGTACAGTTGCAAGAAAAAGTATGTGAACCCCTTGGGATTACGTGGAGTTTTGCATGAATTGGGCATAAAATGTGCTCTGAACGTCATCTAAGTTACAACAATAGAAGAACACAGTCTGCTGAACATATTACTACACAAACATTAGATGTCGCCATGGTTTAATTGCACATAACATGTAAACATTCACAGTGCAGGGAGGAAAAAGTATGTGAGGCCCTAGCTTAATGACTTCTCCCAGAGCTAATTGGAGCCAGGAGTGAGCCAACCTTGACTCCAATCAGTGTGATGATATTGGATGTGTTGCTGACAGCTGTCCTGCCCTTAAAAAACACACACCTGTTTTGGGTTTACTGGTTTCAAGAAGCACTGTCTGATGTGAACCATGCCTTGCAGAAAAGAGCTCTCAGAAGACCTACGATCAAGAATTGTTGACTTGCATGAAGCTGGAAAGGGTTACAAAAGTATCTCCAAAAGCCTTGATGTTCATGTGTCCACGGTAAGACAGACTGTCTACAAATGGAGAAAGTTTAGCACTGTTGCTACTCTCCCTAGGCATTGTCATCCTGTAAAAATGACTGCAAGAGCACAGCGCAGAATGCTGCATGAGGTAAAGAAGAATCCCAGAGTGTCAGCTAAAGACCTACAGAAATCTCTGGCACATGCTAACATTTTTGTTGACACATCTACAATAAGGAGAACATTAAACAAGAATGGAGTACATGGGAGGACACCACGGAGGAAGCCATTGCTGTCCAAAAAGAATATTGCAGCATGTTTGAAGTTTGCAAAAGAGCACCTGGATGTTCCACAGCACTACTGGCAAAATATACTGTGGACAGATGAAACCAAGATTGAGTTGTTTGGGAAGAACACACAACACTATGTGTGGAGAAAAAAAGGCACAGCACACCAACATCAAAACCTCATCCCCACTGTGAAACATGGCGGAGGGAGCATCATGGTTTGGGGCTGCTTTGATGCCTCAGGGCTGGACGGATTGTTGTCATTGATGGGAAAATGAATTCCAGAGTTTATGAAGACATTTTGCAGGAAAACGTACGACCATCTGTCCGCCAACTGAAGCTCCGCAGAGGATGGGTGATGCAACAGGACAATGACCCAAAGCATACAAGTAATTCAACAAAACAATGGCTGCAACAGCACAGAATACGCCTTCTGGAGTGGCCCAGTCAGAGTCCTGACCTCAACCCGACTGAAATGCTTTGGCATGACCTTAAGAGAGCGATTCACACCAGACATCCCAAGAATATTGCTACACTGAAACAGTTTTGTGAAGAGGAGTGGTCCAAAATTACTCCAGATCATTGTGCAGGTCTGATCTGCAACTACAGGAAACGTTTGGTTGAGGTTATTGCTGCCAAAGGAGGGTCACCCAGTTATTAAGTCCAAAGGTTCACATACTTTTTCCTCCCTGCACTGTGAATATTTACATGTTATGTGCAATTAAACCATGGCAACATCTAATGTTTGTGTAGTATTATGTTCAGCAGACTGTGTTCTTCTATTGTTGTGACTTAGATGACGTTCAGAGCACATTTTATGCCCAATTCATGCAAAACTCCACGTAATCCCAAAGGGTTCACATACTTTTTCTTGCAACTGTATATGTTTTATCACAATGACAGTAATTAAATACATATTCATGTATAATGCAACTCCCTCCTCACTGGCCTGCCTCGCCACAGGCTATCCCCACTTCAGTCGATCCTGAATACAGCTGTCAGACTCATTCACCTTTCCAACCGCTCCATCACCGCCACCCCCCTCTGCCAATCCCTCCACTGGCTTCCGATTGCGCAACGGATCAAATTCAAAATCCTAACACCGACGTACAAAGCTGTCCACCATACTGCCCCGAACTACATCACTGACCTAATATCCAAGTACCGCCCAGCACGCACACTCCGCTCCTCACAAGACCTCCTATCTAGTTCCCTGGTCTCCTCCTCCCATGCCCGCCTCCAGGACTTCTCCAGGGTGTCACCCATCCTCTGGAACTCCCTGCCCCAACCCATCAGATTATCACCTACTCTCCTCTCCTTTAGGCGCACCCTGAAAACCCATCTCTTCAGGGAAGCCTACCCCACCCCCTGCTAACTTGCCGACCTCCTCCACTCTTCCTACCACTCCATCCCCCACAGCTATCTCCTCCTGTACCACCATCCCCTCCTTCCTAGATTGTAAGCTCCAAGGATCAGGGCCCTCCATCCCCTCATGTTTTGCATTGTATTGGTATTGTTCTGTCACATGTTCTGTCCCCCTTTGTAATGTACAGCGTTGAGCCAACTATTGGCGCTTTATAAATACTGTATAATAATAATAATGTATAATATCTAGAAACAACAGAGCAATAGTCGTACCAGAAGGAGACAGACCTGATCCATTACATAGGAAAGTACCAGCTATGAAGCGTCCACCAGGACATTGAGACCATACTCTAAGATGGAGGCTTGGACTCCTATCCCTATCTCTGAAAAACAGAGGTGGTATCTTCACACCTCCATGACCAAGGTAGATCATTGAAGCCTGCACTAAGAGGAAAGAGGAGTAACTCCCCACAGCAGTAGAAGAGTGAACAAACTAATATCCCTATCACTGAAACAGAGGTGGTATCTTCACACCTCCACAACCATGGTAGGTCATTGAAGTCTGCACTAGGAGGAAGGTGGCGTTATTCCCCACAGCATTTTAGGAGTGAACAAACTCATATCCCTATCACTGAAAAACAGAGGTGATATCTTCACACCTCCATGACCATGGTAGATCATTGAAGCCTGCACTAGGAGGAAGGAGTTGTAACTCCCCAGAGCAGTATAGGAGTGAACAAACTCATATCCCTATCTCTGAAAACCAGAGGTGGTATCTTCACACCTCTACAACCATGGTAGGTCATTGAAGTCTGCACTAAGAGGAAGGAGTAGAAATTCCCCACAGTAGTATAGGAGTGAACAAACTCATATCCCTATCTCTGAAAACCAGAAGTGATATCTTCACACCTCCATGACCAAGGTAGATCATTGAAGCCTGCTCTAGGAAGAAGGAGGAGTAACTCCCCACAGCAATATAGGAGTGAACAAACTCATATCCCTATCACTGAAAAACAGAGGTGGCATCTTCACACCTCCACAACAATGGTAGGTCATTGAAGCCTGCTCTAGGAGGAAGGAGGAGTAATTTCCCACAGCAGTATAAAAATGAAAATAAATGAATAAATAAATCACGCAAAAACAAACTAAGCACTGGCATAGAGTTTTAAACCAATATTTAATAAAGACACGGGAGGAAAATTCTGAACCTTAAAAATCGGGTTGATGTCACCATCAAGGAGTTCAACATTTTACTTGGAAAAACCAGCAATGTTAAAAAGTTGGCTTAAATAAGGAGCCAATATAGATTTAAATTGTTTAACGCATTCTCCAGTAAATCCATCTAGGCCCAGGGATTTGTGGGAAGGGAGGGCCTCGATGGTTTTGATCACATCCAATTCAATGAGGGGAATTTAAGGCAGAGGGGTTTATATACTAAAGCTGGAGAGTGCAAAATTCGGCTCACTTCTGCACAGAAACCAATCAGTTTTGACCTCAGCTTGTTCAATTATTCTTTGGCACTAAAATTTGGAAGCAGATTGGTTTCTATGCAGAAGTGAGATTGATTTTGTACTCTCCAGCTCTAGTAAATAAACCACTGAGAGTTGTTCAAAAGTGATGGGAGATGAATGGGGTCCCTGCCCGCCGCACCCACAATACACTGCACCCTGCTAGTGCATTGTGATTGGCCAAAGCAATGCACCTGACCACAAGTCAGGTGCATTGCTTTGGCCAATCACAGCACGTGATGATGTCACAAGGGGGTGGGTGTGTGATGTCATCACAGTATTTAATAACGGTCATCCTGGCACAGCTGTCAGGCGACCGGGCGTCTTTTGGGTCGACGGTGGTGGCGGGCATCGTGATTGACGTTGGATCTACTTCGAGGGACATTTTTTTAATTTTTGTTTTTAACAAAGGGCTCATCAAAGATGGTCTACTGTGATTTTTTACAGTATACTTTTTTTTGGCGAATGGGTACTGGTATTATGTACCTCATACTCATTCACATGGGGAGGCGGGATCTGGGGGCCAGATTCCGACAATCCCCCCACAACCACCGGCCACAGTTGTGGGGAAGAGACCCTTATCTCCAACAACATGGACAAGGTAGTTGAGGGCATGTGGTCTGGTATGATTCAGGGGTTTCCTTACCTGCCGAGCTGTATGCTCGGATAATGGACGCCTTTTTTGTTAATTTTGGTGTGCGGGTTCCCCTCAAAAGCCATACCAGACCCAAATGGCTTGGTGGCTTGGTATGGATGGACGGGGACCCCACACATTTTTATTTTATTTTTTTAATTGCCGGGCAATGCTGGAAATTCTTTTTGCATTCAGCTGTCAGCGGGGAACTCTGTTGACAGCTGAGACATTAAAGAATGTTTTTAGTAGCTGTGCGGTATCTTACCACATATTCAGATGCAGCAAGATACCACTTAGTGAATTGTCCGTTCTGTTCAAAGTTCGCAATCGAACTTCCATTATATTCGAATGTTCAACCGTGAACCAAACCAGGCGGTGTTCGGCCCATCACTAGTGATGACGTTTAGTTGCCTTCTCAACTGTTAGTGTGCTGCGAATGGTCAGAGAATAGATGTAAGTCATTGTAAGGAATTGGAAGAGTCCCAAGTGACATGGATTTAGCAATAAGTTGTTCCTTCACATGGAAGAAATGGATACACTTTAGAACGTCCCCCACCTCCACCCAGCACCTCACTCACTGCCCTTTAGATTGCCAATCACTTCAAAAACAAGATTGACATAATTCGCAAGGACATCGCCGCAACTCACACGCCCCCTCAACCCACCCCCTCTCACACAGCTACTCCCTCATCCCCCCTCCCCCTCGACATAACCCGCAAGGACTTCATTGCTGCTCAAACTCCCTCCAACCCCGTTCCCCCTCACTCAGCTACCCCCTCTTCACCCCTCTCCTCTGAAACATGCACACATCACCCCCATACTTAAAAAGCCCTCCCTGGACCCCAATGACCCGAACAACCTCAGACCCATCTCCCTGCTCCCATTTACATCTAAACTCCTCGTGCGCCTAGTCTACACCCGCCTCAAGCTCTCACCTCGATCCCCTACAGTCCGGCTCCCGTCCCCAACACTCCACCGAAACTGCCTTACTCAAACTCTCCAACCTTCTAACCACCAAAGCTAATGGCCACTATTTAGCGCTCCTACTCCTTGACCTCTCTGCGGCCTTCGACACAGTCAACCACCCCCTCCTCCTCAAAAAACTACACTCCCTCGGCCTCAGAGATTCTGCTCTCTCCCTACCTGTCACAACGCTCCTTCAGCGTTACCTATAATGCTACCACCTCCCTCTCACTCCCCCTCTCTGTTGGGGTCCCTCAAGGCTCTGTCCTCGGGCCCCTTCTCTTCTCCATCTACACCTCCTCCCTTGGCCAACTCATACACTCTCATGGCTTCAACTACCACCTCTATGCCGACGACACACAAATCTATCTCTCAACCTCCCACCTCACCCCCTCGGTCTCCGTCCGAATCACACACCTACTGAGCGACATATCAGACTGGATGTCACTCCACTTCCTTAAACTGAACCTCTCCAAAACCGAGTTTCTTGTCTTCCCCCCAGCCCGGACACCACCCCCCATTGACTTCTCCGTTACATCCAACAACGCCACCATCAAACCCGCCCCGCAGGCCAGAGTACTTGGTGTCATTCTGGACTCCAACCTATCCTTCCAGCCCCAAGTCCAATCTTTAACAAGCTCGTGCAGACTCCACCTCCGCAACATGCAGACTCCACCTCCGCAACATGCAGACTCCACCTCCGCAACATCGCCAAAATACGCACGTTCCTAACCCCAGAAACCACTAAACAGCTCATCCACTCCCTCATCATATCCCTCCTCACTGGCCTGCCTCGCCGCTGGGTATCCCCGCTTCAGTCCATCCTGAATACGGCTGCCAGACTCATTTACCTTTTCAACCGCTCCATCTTTGCCACCCCCCTCTGCCAATCCCTCCACTGGCTTCTGATTGCGCAACGGATCAAATTCAAAATCCTAACGCTGACGTACAAAGCCGTCCACCATACTGCCCCGAACTACATCACTGACCTAATATCCAAGTACCACCCAACACGCACACTCCGCTCCTCACAAGACCTCCTTCTCTCTAGTTCCCTGGTCTCCTCCTCCCATGCCCGCCTCCAGGACTTCTCCAGGGTGTCACCCATCAGATTATCACCTACTCTCCTCTCCTTTAGGCGCACCCTGAAAACCCATCTCTTCAGGGAAGCCTACCCCACCCCCTGCTAACTTGCCGACCTCCTCCACTCTTCCTACCACTCCATCCCCCACAGCTATCTCCTCCTGTGCCACCATCCCCTCCCTCCTAGATTGTAAGCTCCAAAGAGCAGGGCCCTCGATCCCCTCATGTTTTGCATTGTATTGGTATTGTTCTGTCACATGTTCTGTCCCCCTTTGTAATGTACAGCGCTGAGCGAACTATTGGCGCTTTATAAATACTGTATAATAATAATAACGTCACTAGGGACATTCTCTGGGATGTAGTGAGGACCAGGGAGACAACGAATGTGGTCAATGGTGAGATTGGACTGAGAATCACTGGGATCATGGCTTTGCGTAGCATCAAAGTTCAGTCGGACTCACCATTTCAGACAGGACACAAATTTTCACATTGTTGGTGTGACAAACTAGGAGCGCAGAGAGATAGCACACAGAGGCAGATCACACGAAACCCGATGTGCGGGCAATTTATTGGGGAAACACGGGGTACAGACAATAGAAAAAACTATTCCACAGAACACCACAAGACACCGCAATGAAGAATGATTCTCAGGATGGCAACATGGGGCAGCAGAGGGCAGGTAGTCCACAGGGCAGAGCAGTGAGGGCACAACAGAGTGGTAAGTCCACACAGGGCAAAGGGTTCGGGGCAGAACAGGATTAAGTCCAGCATAAAGCACAAAGTCCTTGGCACAGGGCGACACTCTGGTACAGCAGGGCTTAGTCCAGAGTCAAAAGCACCACTACGGGCCCAGGGAGTAGCAGGCCACACACTGATACAGCAAAGTCCGGGGCACAGGGCAGCAATTCAGGGACTCACCAGCCAGCCGTGGCCTCAGCAGAAGTCTAGGCAGATGGGCATGGAGAGCATAGGGACATTATATTGTCCTTTCAATTTTGCCAAAACAAGCACCTGGTGCCGACACGTCTGGCATTTCTCAGCTGCAGGACACCATGCTGTCTGTGCCTGCCACTGAGATCAACCTCATCTCCCACCCCCTGCAGGGCACAGGAACTCATGGATTTAATTAAGTAGACAAAATGGACTGCTGGACACACTCGTGGATCTCAACAAAACAACACAAAAATAAAATAATATTTCTGATCTTCCTCACAGCTGGTATTGACCTGTCTTTCAGATCCGCTATCTTACGTTTGATCCACTTGTGATTTGCTGCATTCTCTTCATGGGCATCCACCAGAGAATTAATAGTGCTTCCACCTCCCACGCACGACTGCAGGACTTCTCCAGAGCTTCCCCCATCCTCTGGAACTCACTTCCCCAATCCATCAGATTGTCCCCTACCCTCCTCACCTTTAGGCGCACCCTAAAAACCCATCTCTTCAGGGAAGCCTACCCCACCCTCACCTAACAGCCGATCCCCTCCATTCCTCACTCCACTCCATCCCCCACAGCCATCTCCTCCTGTACCACCATCCCCTCCCTCCTAGACTGTAAGCTCAAAAGGGCAGGGCCCTCCAACCCCTTGTGTATTGTATTGTTTTGCTACTGTATTGTCTCTTGTCTTGTCCCCCATTCTAATGTACAGCGCTGAGCAAACCCTTTGGCACTATATAAATACTCTATAATAATACAACAAAAACGTAAAACAGTAAATAAGACAACAACCCCAAAATCAACAATCATGGCATCCAGGGTTGTAGTTCCCCCCAACACGCTGACCACCGAGACTGACACTGAACAGATTCCAGCCACAAATGACATTTCCCAAGCTGGCAGCAATGGGGAGGAACACTCCTTAGTCTTCCACAGTAGGAAGTTGAATGCCTCTAAGAGAAATGACACCATAGAAGAGTAGGAGTATGTGGCCATTAAGTGGGCTTTAAACTCCCTACACTATTTTTCCTTTGGCAGGACGTTTTGTCTGGTGTCTGACCATGCCCCACTCACCTGGATGAGACAGAACGCACACAAGAGAGCCAAGGTAGCCAGATGGCTCTTGGCCTCACAAGAGTTAAAATTCAAGGAGCACGAGGAAGGAGCCTGACCATGGCTTGTAGTGGGAGCTCAATGTGAGGGCTCCCAAGCACCTCCAGTGTCCTGCCGAGAAGGGGAGAGATGTGCGGGAAGCCCTGGAGAGACTAAGCGGGGAGAGGGACTGATACCCAAGTTTTGGAGGAAACAACAGTCACCGAAAATAAAGAATTGGGTAGAAAGAGTGGAGAAGATATATAGGGTTGAGGAACTTTGTCATACAGAGGAAGATAAAATGGAGGTCTTTCGTACAAGATGGGAAAAGTGGGTACAATTTAGAAAGTCAAATGCATACCCAGAAAATGTGAAACAGGGAAAAGAAGTGAAAAGGGGATAAATATAGTATAATATCAGTATTAATCAAGGAACGGGATTTTTAGAATGAAGTTAAAAGTGCATAATCAAAAGGGTAGTGGGGGGGGGGGGAAGGAAAGGGGTGGGGTAAAAGGTCACCAAGATTAAGGAAATTTGCGGGGAATGTTATGATAGATAGATGGATTTGTCTGTTTTATTGGCTTTTGTATATTTAAAATGGTGATGTGAAAAATGAATAAAACATTTAAATAATAGAAAGAAAAAAATTCAAGGAGCATGAACCAGAAAAGCAACAGAATTCAGATGCCTTAAACGGGTGGCTTAGGAGTCTCTCTCCCAAAGGCGATGGGGAGGAACACTCCATAGTCTTCCACAGTAGGAAGTTGAATGTCCCTAAGAGACATTACACCATAGTAGAGAAGGCATATGTGGCCATTAAGTGGGTTTTAGACTCCCTACACTATTTTACCTTTGGCAGAACGTTTTGTCTGGTGTCGGACCATGCCCCACTGACCTGGATGAGACAGAATGCACACAAGAGAGCCAAGGTGGCCAGATGGCTCTTGGCCTCACAAGAGTTAAAATTCAAGGAGCACGAACCAGAAAAACACCAGAATTCAGATGCCTTAAAAACGGGTGGCTTAGGAGTCTCTGTCCTGAAGGCGATGGGGAGGAACACTGCATAGTCTTCCACAGTAGGAAGTTGAATGTCCCTAAGAGAAATCTAACCATAGTAGAGTAAGAGTACGTGACCACTATGTGGGCTTTAGACTCCCTACACTATTTTTCCTTTGGCAGGAAGCTTTGTATGGTGTTGGACCATGCCCCACTGATCTGGATGAGACAGAACACACACAAAAGAGTGCCAAGGTAGCCAGATGGCTCTTGGCCTTACAAGAATTCAAATTCAAGGAACACAAACCTAAAAAACACCAGAATTCAGATGCCTTAAAACGGGTGGCTTAGGAGTCTCTCTCCCAAAGGCGATGGGGAGGAACACTCCATAGTCTTCCACAGTAGGAAGTTGAATGTCCCTAAGAGACATTACACCATAGTAGAGAAGGCATACGTGGCCATTAAGTGGGTTTTAGACTCCCTACACTATTTTACCTTTGGCAGAACGTTTTGTCTGGTGTCGGACCATGCCCCACTGACCTGGATGAGACAGAATGCACACAAGAGAGCCAAGGTGGCCAGATGGCTCTTGGCCTCACAAGAGTTAAAATTCAAGGAGCACGAACCAGAAAAACACCAGAATTCAGATGCCTTAAAAACAGGTGGCTTAGGAGTCTCTGTCCTGAAGGCGATGGGGAGGAACACTGCATAGTCTTCCACAGTAGGAAGTTGAATGTCCCTAAGAGAAATCAAACCATAGTAGAGTAAGAGTACGTGACCACTATGTGGGCTTTAGACTCCCTACACTATTTTTCCTTTGGCAGGAAGCTTTGTATGGTGTTGGACCATGCCCCACTGATCTGGATGAGACAGAATACACACAAAAGAGTGCCAAGGTAGCCAGATGGCTCTTGGCCTTACAAGAATTCAAATTCAAGGAACACAAACCTGAAAAACACCAGAATTCAGATGCCTTAAAACGGGTGGCTTAGGAGTCTCTCTCCCAAAGGCGATGGGGAGGAACACTCCATAGTCTTCCACAGTAGGAAGCTGAATGTCCCTAAGAGACATTACACCATAGTAGAGAAGGCATACATGGCCATTAAGTGGGTTTTAGACTCCCTACACTATTTTACCTTTGGCAGAACGTTTTGTCTGGTGTCGGACCATGCCCCACTGACCTGGATGAGACAGAATGCACACAAGAGAGCCAAGGTGGCCAGATGGCTCTTGGCCTCACAAGAGTTAAAATTCAAGGAGCACGAACCAGAAAAACACCAGAATTCAGATGCCTTAAAAACGGGTGGCTTAAGGTGATGGAGAGGAACACTGCATAGTCTTCCACAGTATGAAGTTGAATGCCTCTAAGAGAAATCCCACCACAGTAGAGTAAGAGTACGTGACCACTATGTGGGCTTTAGACTCCCTACACTATTTTTCCTTTGGCAGGAAGCTTTGTATGATGTTGGACCCACCGATCTGGATGAGACAAAACACACACAAAAGAGTGACAAGGTAGCCAGATGGCTCTTGGCCTTACAAGAATTCAAATTCAAGGAACACAAACCTGAAAAACACCAGAATGCAGATGGCTCACTATAGCGCACTGTAGGGTGTCCCACCGTGCCACTAATACCTCCACGTCGAGGTGAAAGTGGGTGAGGTGGCGGGGCGGATGTCAGGGCAGGAGCTGAGGAACGGACAGGCAGGCCTAATAACAATGTAACGCACTGGCTGACGACAACCACCACCCACAGACCGAAGTCCCTCAGGGCGCGGAGTCTAAGTCCCAGGCTGCCCTTCACCAGGGCCCCTGATGGTGGGGATGGACTTGACGCAGCCAGAAACCAGGTTGTGGCCCCCGAGACACCTCAGTTGTGGTAATGGCCGCCGCCAATGGCGTGTAGCTGGTGGAAAAGACAATATAGTCAGGCAGGCCGGGTAGACAACAACGGGACAAAACGGTACAGGACAGCAGACGAGAATCACAGGTCACGAGCCGGGTTCAGCAACAGAGAGTCAGATCAAAGGAGAACACAAAGAATAGTCGAGTCACAAGCTGAGTCAGATTCCAGGAGAGTCACGAGAGTCAGAACAGAGTTATAGCAACACAAAGACACAAGACACAAGTGCAAAGAGCATGTGCGGACCACAGGCTTATATGTCATCAGCCACACCCCTCTGGGGGATGGACCTCAGAGACCTGAAGGCATAAAGGATTCCCACCATGCTCTGCAGAAATCCAAGATGGATTCCAGCACATGGAGTAACATAACCTCTGGGAAAAGGTAGGACCTTGACAGCGGAGATATGTACAGGATGCCAGGAATGGGTTCTGGACAGGAAATTCAGTTTTTTTAAATAATTGGTGTTTATTCATAGAAAGCAGAACATACAAATAACAATGAACTACAACAAAGCTTTGCATGTTATCAAATCATGTAGTACACGGGAGCAGAAGTTGGTTTTGGAAAGCCACTCAGTAGTACAATCAAATCAGTGGTCTACAGAAAGCATTTACATATTGGAATGTTTACAAGTTGTAGGTACAGATATCAAATCTGATATGAGAAAGTGCATGAACAGAAGAATGAAAAATCTAGTAGAGAAAACAGCAGACGTAAGAACAGGTCCATCTCCGCGAGAAGTGCCAAGAATCCACCAGCATGATCATGCACACACATCAAAAAGAAAAGGAGATGCTATGGGCCCATCAGCCCTTTATAAGTGTCTGAGAAAGTGAAAGCATATCAACTGGACCAGAATTTATGATATCTGGCGACCATCATAGTCAGTGTCCTTTCTAATTCCTGAATGACGTTAACCTCTCTTATCCAGTCTTGAATCGAGGGGGTATGAGCGGTCTTCCAATCTCTGGGGATTAAGGATTTAGCCTCATTCAAAAGGTGCCAAACCAAGGATCGCTTGTACGATTTCAATGAGCACTCAGAAATATGGAGGAGGCAACATTCAGGGGTTAAGGGTAATGCAGTCTCAGTAATAGTCACTAAGATTTGTTGGTGGCTGGACAGTATGACATCAATTATGTTCAACTGCTAATTAAAAGGGGCCAATGATGACGGTTTGATCTTGGAATGAATAATATATTAATGACTGCACGCACGCCTCATTGCTGGGCTGCAATTAGAGCGTCAGAGAAGAGTCAGGTTCTATCTTGAAATAAAAGTTAGAGGGTATTATTTTTAAAACAATAGCCATAGGATAGGATAGTGGATAGTACATGCAGGAGAGGAGTGTGGGGGCTATGACAGTGATGTATGTACAGGAGAGTAGTACGGAGGTATGACAGTGATCGGTATGTACAGGAGAGGAGTACGGAGGTATGACAGTGATGGGTATGTACAGGAGAGGAGTACGGAGGTATGACAGTGATCGGTATGTACAGGAGAGGAGTACGGGGCTATGACAGTGATCGGTATGTACAGGAGAGTAGTACGGAGGTATGACAGTGATCGGTATGTACAGAAGAGGAGTACGGAGGTATGACAGTGATCGGTATGTACAGGAGAGGGGTGTGGAGGTATGACAGTGATGGGTATGTACAGGAGAGGAGTACGGAGGTATGACAGTGATCGGTATGTACAGGAGAGGAGTACGGAGGTATGACAGTGATCGGTATGTACAGGAGAGTAGTACGGAGGTATGACAGTGATCGATATGTACAGGAGAGGAGTACGGAGGTAGGACAGTGATGGGTATGTACAGGAGAGGAGTGTGGAGGTATGACAGTGATCGGTATGTACAGGAGAGGAGTACGGAGGTATGACAGTGATGGGTATGTACAGGAGAGGAGTACGGAGGTATGACAATGATCGGTATGTACAGGAGAGGAGTACGGAGGTATGACAGTGATGGGTATGTACTGGAGAGGAGTGTGGAGGTATGACAGTGATGGGTATGTACAGGAGAGGAGTACGGAGGTAGGACAGTGATGGGTATGTACAGGAGAGGAGTACGGAGGTATGACAGTGATCGGTACGTACAGGAGAGGAGTGTGGGGTATGACAGTTATCGGTATGTACAGGAGAGGAGTATGGAGGTTTGACAGTGATCGGTATGTACAGGAGAGGAGTGTGGAGGTATGACAGTGATCGGTATGTACAGGAGAGGAGTACGGAGGTATGACAGTGATGGGTATGTACAGCAGAGGAGTACGGAGGTATGACAGTGATGGGTATGTACAGGAGAGGAGTGTGGAGGTATGACAGTGATCGGTATGTACAGGAGAGGAGTGTGGAGGTATGACAGTGATCGGTATGTACAGGAGAGGAGTGCGGAGGTATGACAGTGATCGGTATGTACAGGAGAGGAGTGTATGACGGTGGGCAGTATGTACAGGAGAGAACAACATACCCTCTTGCTCCTCTATCTCCTCAGCTTGGAGGAAGTAGAAGTACAAGTGTTGCAAAAAAAAAGAAGCCCCAGGAAGGAGTATCAGCATTCTGATGACATTTCTGGGTCTATACTGCACCATAACTCTGGTTCTCGGAGTGTCAGGTCCCAGCGGGTTCTCCTGGTGTCTCTCCTGTTATTCTGTCTCGGACACATCAGAGGAACATGGTGGGAGATCGGCCTGAATGTCCTTCCTAGGAGGGAATACCAGAGGACCGTTTCATGGCCGGCAATGAAGAGGAAACCAACACTGAGAAGTATTTTCTGAAGCCAGCTTTAAGTCCCAGATCAGCAAAAAAGTTCCACCAAGATTTATACAGTGAGGTGACCCTCTTTATCAAGGTGAGAGAGACAAAGTGTGGGGAAAAAAAAAAAATCACATATTTATCTAGTATGTATGTGAGTTAGATCCCCTAGATTGTACGCTCCTCGGGGGCGGGGACTGATGGGAATGTACAATATAGATGTAAACTGACGGCGCTATATAAGTACCTGGAATAAATAATAATAATACACCCAGATCATCGATGACGAGGAGGAAGGTTTGGTCACAGATGATTGGTCCGTCTATAGCAGGGACAGGAGCCAGGACCAGGAATAGGAGATCCACCTGACTTACCCGTGTGCTCTGACATGGAGAAGATCCCAAGCTGGCGGCCATGTGTGTAAAGATGGAGACCGACAATCTGTTCGACCTGTTGGTAGCAGCTCTAAAATGGCTGAAAACAGGAAACGTGAACAGGAAGTGACATTTCGTACATGCTCAGACCGGGATTTCCTGGATTTGTAATGGGACCAATTGACGAGGGTGCAGTATGAAAAACAGACACTAGATGGCGCTGGTCATCATAGATACAAAGCAGTATAGAAAAAAAAAAAAAAAAAAAAAAAAAGGCAAAAATATGACAAAGCAGTAAAAATGAAATAAAATAAAAGGAGATAAATTGACAGTAAAATGACAAGCGCGTTCCCACCAACTGGGAATCCATGCTGTCCGTGCTTAACTGCTGGGGAACAAAAAAAGCAAAATAAAGGCGGTAGACTAATAAGAAAATAAATAAGAAAAAAATAAATAAACTGGATTGGGAGATCATTGTTCTTTTATTTTTAAGAAGCTGGCAATGAAATGTCATTTGCTGGCAGTTTAAACTTTAATATGCCATTGTTGTATTACATGCTAAAGCGAGAATGACAAATAAAAAAAATAAAAAAAATGTGCAGTCACTCTTGAAATTAAATAGCAGACCATTTGACTCGGATAAGGATTTTAAGGGGTACATCGCGCAAAAAAAAAAAAAAAAAAAAAAAAAAAAAAATTAGGTTTCCACAAGAAAGCCATGCTAGATGCTTGGGATCTGGGGTTGTGTCAGTGGAGACCGAAGTCCCATCCACGGACATCAGCTCATGCAGTTGTGAGGTGCCGATTGCATCCTCTTCCTGTAGCTCCTGCGGTGCTGATTTTTGTGGGCAGAGGTCAACCACACCATGCCCTGATGACGGCTCTTCTGCTGGAGGCACACCGGCTGGTTCCTCCTCAGCAGAAAAGTCAATCAAATCCCCAGTCTCTGGAACTGGTGTCTGGGGATAGGGGTTCACCATCTTCTGTCCGTGGAACCCAGAAGATCTTACCAGTGCTGGGCAGAGGCTAGCAGAGCTCTGCCCTTTAGTCAGCACTTCAGGTTTGGGGATGGCAATCTCTGGGATTTCCACTGCCGATTCTTGGGCATGCTGCTGAACATGTTTTAGCAGTTGCCTGTATGCCCTTTCCAGATCCTGTTCTTTCATCAGTAGGTATTCCAGATCTGGTTCAAGCTCTGAGACTCCTGTGAGACCAAACATAGCCTCTCTGTCTTCTCGCAGGTCCTCCAGGGTAGGTTCTCCTTCATTGCCAAACACAAAATGATCTGTAAGGCTCTCCCACAGCAATCCAGGGCCACCAAAGTCATATCCCTCTGGAGAGCATTCTGTTGTCACCCCTAAATATTCCTGCTCTGCGTACCATTGCAGAGCCCGATATCGGTTGTCCAGCTTTATCTCCTGCAGGACCAGCCTGTCCAACTCAGTCACCCATTGCTCCTGGGGTCGCTCTCCCAGGAATGGCATCCATACTTTCAATGGTCCCTGGCCCTCTCCTCTGGGGTTGGATAGCACTTGCCTTTGTACATACCAGCAACCTGGAGGGCTCCACTCCAAAGCACCACCCGAATCCACTGCCTGAGCTCCAGGTACTCATCCACAGACACAGTCCTGGGGTATTCTGCAAGAACGATCCGCAGCAGCCTCAGGAACTCTTATGCCAGGTCCATATCTCCACTGGGGTGTCCGACGTCTACTTTCCTGATCTTGAATCCCTGTTGTGCTGGTCATGTTCACATCCAGGAAGCACAATCCACCGCTTGCCACCAATGTAACAGAACAGGCCCAGACTGCGTTTGGGCACTTCTGTTCGATTACCACTTCTCCGTCCGAACACCGACCACAGACACCACCGCTGACCATACAAGACTAGACGACACCAGTCTTGAAGTAATCATGGAGGTAGACTAATTTATTTAAACACAGATACAAGATATATACACTCAGAGGACAGTCCCCCCTCCCTGCATAATGACACAGGGCGGGACAATCTAAATTTAGTAACAAGAGACACACAGGTATTCAAACTTCACACCAGCAGACAGTCCCATCAGGAGGGAGGGCTGCTGGAGACACCCCCCACTAAGCTAATACACATAAACACATACTGTCAGGAATGGACTTGCCAATAATGGTGGGACTCACCTGCCTTGTGGGCTGCAGTACCAGGGCTGGCCAGCGGGTGCTCTCAGCAATCAGAGACTCAACCCTGCAGTCAGCCAAAACACCTGAGGCTGATTGCAGGTGTATTTAAGGGATGGCCAGACCTGCAGTCTGTGCCTTGGTGTGTGTTTTTCTATGGGCCCCTGTATCTTGTTACCTGCATTCCTGTTCCTGTTCCTGTCTGACTGATTTGTTGCCGACCCTGCCTAATCCGGACCTCTGCTGACTTCTCCTGTTTGATCCCTGGCTTGTGACCCCGACCATTCTCTGCCTGACCCCCTGTACCTACCTGCCCGTTAGTTGCTGTACCCGGCTCGTGACCTGACTACTCTCTGCCTGCTCCTCCTGTTCCTACCTGCCCGATTGTTATTGACCCGGCCTGTCTGACTCGCTTGCATTGTATGTATTGTTATCTGTGGGTGGTTTGGTTTGTTTGCACTGTGTTATGTTTTCGTATTGCACTGCATTTATGTATTGTTAGTGTTAATAAATTATATTGTTTATAACATATCTGAAGCCTGAGTTTCCCTGCGTCAGTTCACATACCTCTGGTCATACCTGAAGCCCTGACACATACATCCCTTAATAGTTTGCTCCCAAGCAAGACACACAATAGAACAATGGGATGCAACCACATGACATTAAACAATCCAAAACCCTCCACCCCAATATTAGGACAGGTCACCCTGTACCCCTAACAGGCACAGGGTGACTTACACTTAAGAGGGATATGGGGAGTTGAAACAGGGGTCTCCCCATCTCTCCAAATTGAGCTGGGTTCCATGGGCCCCCACACCCAAAGTGACTCCCATCACATACATACACACATTTTTTTTTCCTTAAAAGGAAAATCGTTATCATGCTTACTGTAATTTTTCTTTCCTGGATCCTCCTCATGTCAGCCTTCTACGTGTCAGCTCCACCCTCCTGACCTCTCCAGGACAACCCATAACTAGCCCATATATCTAAGCTAATCCCCCCTCAGGTGTTCCATCACAATCCTCGCGATGGAAATGAAGGAAGGATGGGAGACTCAGGCTGACGTGAGGAGGATCCAGGAAAGGAAAATTACGGTATGATAACAATTTTCCGTATTCCTGGACCTCCTCACGTCAGCCTACTACGGGACGTAACTAGCAATGACAAGGCCCAGATGGGAGGAAAAAAAAAAAAAGAGACTGGGATCAGAAAAGTACTGCTAAACACACAGACATTTAATGGTTCACAACTGAATAACTACACCTGCAAAGCCATCAGAATCCCTCAGATATACATCCATCCTGTAATAGCGCATGAAAAGTATTTACAGAGCTCCAACTAGCCGCCTTGCAAACCACCTCTGCCGAGACCTTCGAAAAAGAAGCCCATGAGGCCGCCATGCCCCTGGTTGAATGAGCCCTTACTTCTTCTGGAGGAAGATTCAAGAATTTGTTAGCCGATTGTATAGTCCTAAAGATGTAGGCCAAGAGAACCCTAGGAGGCATATCCTGCCCTCTTCCTGGGCCTGAAGGATAGACAAAGAAAATATCCACTTTTCTGACATGTTTGGTGCGCTCTAGGTAGACTGTAAGAGATGAAACAAGATCTAGCTTTTTCCATTCTTCTTCTGTTTCCTCAGGAATAAAACATGTTAATACAGACACCCAATTCAAGTGGAAAGACGTAGACACTTTGGGAAGAAAAGAAGGTACTGGCCTGAAAAGCACCCTCTCTGTAAAAACCAAGCAGTACGGTTCCTTCACAGAGAAGGGACACAACTCCGAGACTCTTCTTGCTGAGGAAACAGCTACAGTACTAGGAAAAAAAATCGCCCTTAAAGTAGGATAATACATTGAACAGGACGATGGAGGGTCAAAAGGAGATCCCAATAAAGCTTTGAAGACCAGGGTCAAATCCCACTTTGGGAAGTAGGTCTTCACTGGACGATGGATTCTCATTGCAGCCTTCAAAAAGCGAATCACCAAAAGGATGTGATGCTCATCTTTTTTGGGTCAGAGCTGCTAAGGCCGATACTTGGACTCTCAAGGAATTACAGTATATGCAACCACATGACATTAAACAATCCACAACCCTTTCTCTGTGAAGTCACAAAATGCTCCCCACACATGCTGGTATGTGGAATTTGTAGAATCTTTCCTCAAGCGTAACAAGGTGTTGATGTCTGAAATACACATTTCTTTCAACCGTCCACTTTTAATCTCCAAGCCATTAGATTTAATCTCCTGATGTATGGGTGTCATTTCTCGTTCTGCATCAACAAATCTGACCGATGTGGTAGGGGAATTGGATCTTGTAGCCTCATTCTCCATACTAAAGGGAACCAGGGCCTTCTAGCCTCATTCTTCATACTTAAGGGCCTTCTTGGCCAAAATGGAAGAATTTCTATTGCCTGAACCCTCTCCCGCTGTATCTTCAGTAACACCCAAAGAATTAGAGGGATGGGAGGGAATACGTATACTAGGCGAAAGCTCTAGGGCAGCGGTTCTCAACCTGGGGGTCGCGACCCCTTTGGGGGCCAAACGACCATTTCCCAGGGGTCGCCTAAGACCATCGGAAAACACATATTTCCGATGGTCTTAGGAACCGAGACACCGCTCCTTTGACTCAGTCGATGTGTGGGCGGGATGACACGCTGCCCTGTCACCTGGCCACACCTCCGGGATCCCTCAACAACTCCGCCTCCTCGCCGCTGATTGGCCACCGGAACTGTAGCTCAGGAGAGGCACACAGGCGGCCAATCACCGGCGAGGAGGTGGAGCTTGGAGAGGAGGAGCCGAGCGGCAGCGCGCGTAGATCTAAGAAGATCGAGGGAACTGCCGGAGTAAGTGAAGAGGAGAGCGGCCAGAGAAGGAAGACAGCTGACAGGTAAGTGAGAGAGCGAGCCCAGGCTGGAGCAGGGGTCAGCAAGGTAAGTATCATTGGTGTCAGTGGGAGGAATAGTGCCCCATCATTTGTGTGACTAATACCAACAATGGGGCACTATTTCTCCCACTGACATCAATGATGTGGCACTATTTCCTCCCCCCCCCCCGCACTGACACCAATGATGGGGCACTATTCCTCCCCCCCACTGACACCAACGATGGGGCACTATTCCTCCCCCCCCACTGACACCAACGATGGGGCACTATTCCTCCCCCCACCGACACCAAGAATGGGGCACTATTCCTCCCCCCACCGACACCAAGAATGGGGCACTATTCCTCCCCCCACCGACACCAACGATGGGGCACTATTCCCCCCCCTGACCCCAAAGATGGGGCACTATTTCCCCCTCCACCACACTGACATCAATGATGGGGCACTATTCCTCCCACTGATACCAATGATGGGGCACTATTCCTCCCACTGACACCAATGATGGGGCACTATTCCCCCCACTGACGCCAATGATGGGGCACTATTCCTCCCCCCACCGACACCAACGATGGGGCACTATTCCCCCCCCCTGACCCCAAAGATGGGGCACTATTTCCCCCTCCACCACACTGACATCAATGATGGGGCACTATTCCTCCCACTGACACCAATGATGGGGCACTATTCCTCCCACTGACACCAATGATGGGGCACTATTCCTCCCACTGACACCAATGATGGGGCACTATTCCTCCCACTGACACCAACGATGGGGCACTATTCCTCCCACTGACACCAACGATGGGGCACTATTCCTCCCACTGACACCAACGATGGGGCACTATTCCTCCCACTGACACCAACGATGGGGCACTATTCCTCCCACTGACACCAACGATGGGGCACTATTCCCCCCACTGACACCAACGATGGGGCACTATTCCCCCCACTGACACCAACGATGGGGCACTATTCCCCCCCCCTGACCCCAAAGATGGGGCACTATTTCCCCCTCCACCACACTGACATCAATGATGGGGCACTATTCCTCCCACTGATACCAATGATGGGGCACTATTCCTCCCACTGACACCAACGATGGGGCACTTTTCCCCCCACTGACACCAACGATGGGGCACTATTCCCCCCACTGACACCAACGATGGGGCACTATTCCCCCCACTGACACCAACGATGGGGCACTATTCCTCCCCCCACCGACACCAACGATGGGGCACTATTCCCCCCCCTGACCCCAAAGATGGGGCACTATTTCCCCCTCCACCACACTGACACCAATGATGGGGCACTATTCCTCCCACTGACACCAATGATGGGGCACTATTCCTCCCACTGACACCAATGATGGGGCACTATTCCTCCCACTGACACCAATGATGGGGCACTATTCCTCCCACTGACACCAATGATGGGGCACTATTCCTCCCACTGACACCAATGATGGGGCACTATTCCTCCCACTGACACCAATGATGGGGCACTATTCCCCCCACTGACACCAACGATGGGGCACTATTCTCCCACTGACACCAACGATGGGGCACTATTCCCCCACTGACACCAACGATGGGGCACTATTCCCCCCACTGACACCAACGATGGGGCACTATTCCCCCCACTGACACCAACGATGGGGCACTATTCCCCCCACTGACACCAACGATGGGGCACTATTCCCCCCACTGACACAAACGATGGGGCACTATTCCCCCCACTGACACCAACGATGGGGCACTATTCCCCCCACTGACACCAACGATGGGGCACTATTCCTCCCACTGACACCAATGATGGGGCACTATTCCCCCCACTGACACCAATGATGGGGCACTATTCCCCCCACTGACACCAACGATGGGGCACTATTCATCCCACTGACATCAGTGATGGGGCACTACTCCTTCCACTGACACCAATGATGTGGCACTATTCCTCCCACTGACACCAATGATGGGGCACTATTCCCCCCACTGACACCAACGATGGGGCACTATTCATCCCACTGACATCAGTGATGGGGCACTACTCCTTCCACTGACACCAATGATGTGGCACTAGTCCTCCCACTGCAAAATTACAGTTATGAAGTAGCAACGAAAATAATTTTATGGTTGGGGGTCACCACAACATGAGGAACTGTATTAAGGGGTCGCGGCATTAGAAAGGTTGAGAACCACTGCTCTAGGGGTTTGAAAGGGCATCCTGGCTCACAGCTTGCGGATCTCGAAAACTCGAGAAGCATTGATAAAGCCTGTTGTTCACAGCTGAGGCCATCAAATCTATCACCGGTGTCCCCCAATAGCTTAAGATTGGCTGGAGATAACTCAGCTGAGTAAAACAATCATTGTGGTTGAAGAATTTCCAACTTAGAGAATCTGCTATGGCATTCTGGGACCTGGGAAGATATGCCGCTGTTGTGGATGTCAGATGATGTTCTGCCCATAGAAAATTTGAGCCGTGGTCCTCAGTAGGTTCAATCTTCGTGCCCCCTTGACGGGCCACTAGGCTACCGCTGTTTTGTTGTCTGACAAAATTTTCACTGCTCTACCTTGAAGCAGCAGACGGAAAGTTTGAAGAGCCACCACAAATGCCATAAGCTCCAACTAATTGGAGGCTGCCGGAGGGCTCTGGTTCCACTGACCTTGAGCTTGTTGACCCAAGCAATGGGCTCCCCAACCTAAATGACTGGCATCTGTTGTCACAATCACTGCAGCAGGTTGTTGAAGCAGCACACCTCGTGCTACATTCTTCATTCTCAACCACCACCTCAGGGACTGAGCAGTTGAAGCGGGGCTGAGAATCCCTTATATTAGGGAATGGCTGTCCCACTGCTGCAGAAACAATCTTTGATGCCACCTGGCCCACAGGACTACTGGAATTGTTGAGGACAACTGACCCAGGTACTGCATACATTCCCTCACTGATAAAATTCTCTGCTTCAAAATAGCTCTCATCGAACTCTAAATCTCTGAACTTTTCCTCTGAGGAAGAAATACCAGACCTAGGTCTGTCTTGAAGAGGACACCTAGATATTCCAGGTTCTGAGAAAGTTTGAGATGGATTTTTCGAATGTTGACTATCCAAACTGCTTGAGGGTTTCGCAAGTTAGGGAAATGTGCTGCCCGTCTTCCGGTTTTGTGCCTCCTAAAATGAGAATATCGTCCAAATAATGGAAGATCTGAACACCCTTGGTCCTTAATGCGATAAGTAATGACAAAGCCTTTGAAAATGTTCTTGGAGCTGTACACAGTCCAAAAGGGAGGCACTAAAACTGAAAATGAGCACCACTAAACAGCCAATCTTAAAAAGCGAAGGCGACTTTGGTCCACAGGCACATGAAGATACGCATCTGCCAAGTCTACCGATGTCAACCAATCGTTGTCTCTTACTATCACGATAATCATGTCCAACGATTCCATCCTGAAAGCTGGAGGTTTTATGAAGGAATGCAAGTATTTGAGATCTAATACCAGTCTTAACTCACCTTATGCCTTTGGTACAAGAAAAAAGGAGGAGTATACCCCCCATACCTCTCTCAAAAGCCGGTACTGGAATAGCTTTGGCAGCCAACAATTCTTCTATGCAATTGTATAGATAAACAACCTTCTCCTGGGAAGAGGGGATTCTGGTTTCCACAAAATGAACCTGTGGAGGTTTGCTGGAAAATTCGATCCGATATCCTCTTTGAATAACATCCGAAACCCATTTGTCCATCACCAATTCCATCCAAACATCTCTGAAATGCACCAATCTTGCCCCTACCTGAGGTGTTTGATGGGGCGAACCTTCAGAAGCTCTTCTCTGTGGGCTTGGCATTCTACCCTGCCTTGGGTCCCTTAGTGAAGGAGGACTGACCTGACCTCCAGGAGGGTCTGAAATACTCCCCTCCAGGTCTGTAAGACTTTAAACTGATCTTTTGATCTCTTATTTGTATGAAAGGCATGGTGCTGCCTACTTCTCTCCTGAGACAATAATCATGACTTGCCCCCGGAAAAACTCTGTGAATGGCTTCCTCGAAGGTCTTTCCAAATAGCATCCTCCCCCCGAAAGGAATAGAGCAAAGGCCCTGTCTGGATGCATTATCAGCAGACCAGTGCTTTAACCACAGTGCTTGGTGTGCTGTCACTGAATGAGCCATGAGCTTGGCTGCCATACGTACTTGGTCAACTGCCACTTCTGTGATAAAATCTGCTGCAAGTTGTAAAAGTTACAATGAAGAACCAGACCTCCTCTGAACTCCTCCATCTGAGACTGAAGCCAAATCAGAGATCCAAACCCCAAGAACTTTTGCCATAGATGTCAAAGCCACAGCTGGCTTATATGCCACTCCCACTAGCGAAAAAATTCTTTGGAGGTCTGTATTGACTTTCTGGTCCATGGGGTCTCTATAGGAAACAGAATCCTCGAGAAGCAGTGAAACATGCCTGTTTTTTTTTTCCTTGGATCTTGAAGAAGGGGACATACCCCGAAAGCTTGTCCTAAAAATTGTACTGCTTGGACCTTGAAGAATAGGACAGACCACGAAAGCTTGTCCTAAAAATTGTACTGCTTGGACCTTGAAGAAGGGGACAGACCCCAAAAGCCTGTCCTGAAAATTGTACTGCTTGGACCTTGAAGAAGGGGACAGACCCCGAAAGCTTGTCCTGAAAATTTTACTGCTTGGGCTTTGAAGAAGGGGACAGACCCCGAAAGCCAGTCCTGAAGATTGTACTGCTTGGACCTTGAAGAAGGGGACAGACCCCGAAAGCCTGTCCTGAAGATTGTACTGCTTGGACCTTGAAGAAAGGGACAGACCCGAAAGCCTGTCCTGAAGATTGTACTGCTTGGACCTTGAAGAAGGGGACAGACCCCGAAAGCCTGTCCTGAAGATTGTACTGCTTGGACCTTGAAGAAGGGGACAGACCCCGAAAGCCTGTCCTGAAAATTGTACTGCTTGGACCTTGAAGAAGGGGACAGACCCCGAAAGCCTGTCCTGGAAATTGTACTGCTTGGACCTTGAAGAAGGGGACAGACCCCGAAAGCCTGTCCTGAAGATTGTACTGCTTGGACCTTGAAGAAGGGGTCAGACCCCGAAAGCCTGTCCTGAAGATTGTACTGCTTGGATCTTGAAGAAGGGGACAGACCCCGAAAGCCTGTCCTGAAGATTGTACTGCTTGGACCTTGAAGAAGGGGACAGACCCCGAAAGCCTGTCCTGAAGATTGTACTGCTTGGACCTTGAAGAAGGGGACAGACCCCGAAAGCCTGTCCTGAAGATTGTACTGCTTGGACCTTGAAGAAGGGGACAGACCCCGAAAGCCTGTCCTGAAGATTGTACTGCTTGGACCTTGAAGAAGGGGTCAGACCCCGAAAGCCTGTCCTGAAGATTGTACTGCTTGGACCTTGAAGAAGGGGACAGACCCCGAAAGCCTGTCCTGAAGATTGTACTGCTTGGACCTTGAAGAAGGGGACAGACCCCGAAAGCCTGTCCTGAAGATTGTACTGCTTGGACCTTGAAGAAGGGGACAGACCCCGAAAGCCTGTCCTGAAGATTGTACTGCTTGGACCTTGAAGAAGGGGACAGACCCCGAAAGCCTGTCCTGAAGATTGTACTGCTTGGACCTTGAAGAAGGGGACAGACCCCGAAAGCCAGTCCTGAAGATTGTATTGCTTGGACCTTGAAGAAGGGGACAGACCCCGAAAGCCTGTCCTGAAAATTGTACTGCTTGGACCTTGAAGAAAGGGACAGACCCCGAAAGCCTGTCCTGAAGATTGTGCTGCTTGGACCTTGAAGAAGGGGACAGACCCCGAAAGCCTGTCCTGAAGATTGTACTGCTTGGACCTTGAAGAAGGGGACAGACCCCGAAAGCCTGTCCTGAAGATTGTACTGCTTGGACCTTGAAGAAGGGGACAGACCCCGAAAGCCTGTCCTGAAAATTGTACTGCTTGGACCTTGAAGAAGGGGACAGACCCCGAAAGCCTGTCCTGGAAATTGTACTGCTTGGACCTTGAAGAAGGGGACAGACCCCGAAAGCCTGTCCTGAAGATTGTACTGCTTGGACCTTGAAGAAGGGGACAGACCCCGAAAGCCTGTCCTGAAGATTGTACTGCTTGGATCTTGAAGAAGGGGACAGACCCCGAAAGCCTGTCCTGAAGATTGTACTGCTTGGACCTTGAAGAAGGGGACAGACCCCGAAAGCCTGTCCTGAAGATTGTACTGCTTGGACCTTGAAGAAGAGGACAGACCCCGAAAGCCTGTCCTGAAGATTGTACTGCTTGGACCTTGAAGAAGGGGACAGACCCCGAAAGCCTGTCCTGAAGATTGTACTGCTTGGACCTTGAAGAAGGGGACAGACCCCGAAAGCCTGTCCTGAAGATTGTACTGCTTGGACCTTGAAGAAGGGGACAGACCCCGAAAGCCTGTCCTGAAGATTGTACTGCTTGGACCTTGAAGAAGGGGACAGACCCCGAAAGCCTGTCCTGAAGATTGTACTGCTTGGACCTTGAAGAAGGGGACAGACCCCGAAAGCCTGTCCTGAAGATTGTACTGCTTGGACCTTGAAGAAGGGGACAGACCCCGAAAGCCTATTCTGAACACTGTACTGCTTGGATCTTGAAGAAGGGGACAGACCCCGAAAGCCTGTCCTGAAGATTGTACTGCTTGGACCTTGAAGAAGGGGACAGACCCCGAAAGCCTGTCCTGAAGATTGTACTGCTTGGACCTTGAAGAAGGGGACAGACCCCGAAAGCCTATTCTGAACACGGTACTGCTTGGACCTTGAAGAAGGGGACAGACCCCGAAAGCCGTTACTGAAAATTGTACTGCTTGGACCTTGAAGAAGGGGACAGACCCCGAAAGCCTGTCCTGAAGATTGTACTGCTTGGACCTTGAAGAAGGGGACAGACCCCGAAAGCCTGTCCTGAAGATTGTACCGCTTGGACCTTGAAGAAGGGGACAGACCCCGAAAGCCTGTCCTGAATATTGTATGCTTGGACCTTGAAGAAGGGGACAGACCCCGAAAGCCTGTCCTGAAGATTGTAATGCTTGGACCTTGAAGAAGGGGACAGACCCCGAAAGCCTGTCCTGAAGATTGTATGCTTGGACCTTGAAGAAGGGGACAGACCCCGAAAGCCTGTCCTGAAGATTGTACTGCTTGGACCTTGAAGAAGGGGACAGACCCCGAAAGCCTGTCCTGAAGATTGTACAGCTTGGACCTTGAAGAAGGGGACAGACCCCGAAAGCCTGTCCTGAAGATTGTATAGCTTGGACCTTGAAGAAGGGGACAGACCCCGAAAGCCTGTCCTGAAGATTGTACAGCTTGGACCTTGAAGAAAGGGACAGACCCCGAAAGCCTGTCCTGAAAATTGTATAGCTTGGACCTTGAAGAAGGGGACAGACCCCGAAAGCCTGTCCTGAAAATTGTACTGCTTGGACCTTGAAGAAGGGGACAGACCCCGAAAGCCTGTCCTGAAGATTGTAATGCTTGGACCTTGAAGAAGGGGACAGACCCCGAAAGCCTGTCCTGAAGATTGTACAGCTTGGACCTTGAAGAAGGGGACAGACCCCGAAAGCCTGTCCTGAAAATTGTATAGCTTGGACCTTGAAGAAGGGGACAGACCCCGAAAGCCTGTCCTGAAGATTGTACAGCTTGGACCTTGAAGAAGGGGACAGACCCCGAAAGCCTGTCCTGAAGATTGTACAGCTTGGACCTTGAAGAAAGGGACAGACCCCGAAAGCCTGTCCTGAAAATTGTATAGCTTGGACCTTGAAGAAGGGGACAGACCCCGAAAGCCTGTCCTGAAAATTGTATAGCTTGGACCTTGAAGAAGGGGACAGACCCCGAAAGCCTGTCCTGAAGATTGTAAGTTAGAGTAAATAAACGTCTCAGGACTCAATAGTTTCTGTCACAAGTGCTCTAACACAACTACAATCACCTCAAGTAAAACTGAATACCGATCCATATCCTTTGTGTTGTGTGATCTTTATCCCCGAGAACTCGATAGGATGAACCCCGACACAGACGGGCCAATCAGACAGAGAGACAGTCACATACCTAACAGAGGTAGGTGATCTGTGTGGAGGGGGGGGGTAGGCGATGTGTATGTGGAGGGGGGGAGGTAGGCGATGTGTATGTGGAGGGGGGGGGAGGTAGGCGATGTGTATGTGGAGGGGGGGAGGAGGTAGGCGATGTGTATGTGGAGGGGGGGGGGGGGGAGGTAGGCGATGTGTATGTGGAGGGGGGGGGGAGGTAGGCGATGTGTATGTGGAGGGGGGGGAGGAGGTAGGCGATGTGTATGTGGAGGGGGGTAGGAGGTAGGCGATGTGTATGTGGAGGGGGGGGTAGGCGATGTGTATGTGGAGGGGGGGGTAGGCGATGTGTATGTGGAGGGGGGGGGAGGTAGGCGATGTGTATGTGGAGGGGGGGGAGGTAGGCGATGTGTATGTGGAGGGGGGAGGAGGTAGGCGATGTGTATGTGGAGGGGGGGAGGAGGTAGGCGATGTGTATGTGGAGGGGGGGAGGAGGTAGGCGATGTGTATGTGGAGGGGGGGAGGAGGTAGGCGATGTGTATGTGGAGGGGGGGAGGAGGTAGGCGATGTGTATGTGGAGGGGGGGAGGAGGTAGGCGATGTGTATGTGGAGGGGGGGAGGAGGTAGGCGATGTGTATGTGGAGGGGGGGAGGAGGTAGGCGATGTGTATGTGGAGGGGGGGAGGAGGTAGGCGATGTGTATGTGGAGGGGGGGAGGAGGTAGGCGATGTGTATGTGGAGGGGGGGAGGAGGTAGGCGATGTGTATGTGGAGGGGGGGAGGAGGTAGGCGATGTGTATGTGTGGAGGGGGGGAGGTAGGCGATGTGTATGTGGAGGGGGGAGGTAGGCGATGTGTATGTGTGGAGGGGGGGAGGTAGGCGATGTGTATGTGAGGGGGGGAGGTAGGCGATGTGTATGTGTGGAGGGGGGGGGGAGGTAGGCGATGTGTATGTGTGGAGGGGGGGGGGAGGTAGGCGATGTGTATGTGTGGAGGGGGGGGAGGTAGGCGATGTGTATGTGTGGAGAGGGGGGGGGAGGTAGGCGATGTGTATGTGTGGAGGGGGGGGGGAGGTAGGCGATGTGTATGTGGAGGGGGGGGGAGGTAGGCGATGTGTATGTGGAGGGGGGGAGGAGGTAGGCGATGTGTATGTGGAGGGGGGGAGGAGGTAGGCGATGTGTATGTGGAGGGGGGGGGAGGTAGGCGATGTGTATGTGGAGGGGGGGAGGAGGTAGGCGATGTGTATGTGGAGGGGGGGAGGAGGTAGGCGATGTGTATGTGGAGGGGGGGAGGAGGTAGGCGATGTGTATGTGGAGGGGGGGAGGAGGTAGGCGATGTGTATGTGTGGAGGGGGGGAGGTAGGCGATGTGTATGTGGAGGGGGGGAGGTAGGCGATGTGTATGTGGAGGGGGGGAGGTAGGCGATGTGTATGTGTGGAGGGGGGGAGGTAGGCGATGTGTATGTGTGGAGGGGGGGGGAGGTAGGCGATGTGTATGTGTGGAGGGGGGGAGGTAGGCGATGTGTATGTGGAGGGGGGGAGGTAGGCGATGTGTATGTAGAGGGGGGGGAGGTAGGCGATGTGTATGTAGAGGGGGGGGAGGTAGGCGATGTGTATGTGTGGAGGGGGGGGGGTAGGCGATGTGTATGTGTGGAGGGGGGGGGAGGTAGGCGATGTGTATGTGTGGAGGGGGGGAGGTAGGCGATGTGTATGTGTGGAGGGGGGGGGAGGTAGGCGATGTGTATGTGTGGAGGGGGGGGGTAGGTGATGTGTATGTGTGGAGGGGGGGGGAGGTAGGCGATGTGTATGTGTGGAGGGGGGGAGGTAGGCGATGTGTATGTGTGGAGGGGGGGGGAGGTAGGCGATGTGTATGTGTGGAGGGGGGGAGGTAGGCGATGTGTATGTGTGGAGGGGGGGAGGTAGGCGATGTGTATGTGTGGAGGGGGGGGGAGGTAGGCGATGTGTATGTGTGGAGGGGGGGAGGTAGGCGATGTGTATGTGAGGGGGGGAGGTAGGTGATGTGTATGTGTGGAGGGGGGGGGAGGTAGGCGATGTGTATGTGTGGAGGGGGGGAGGTAGGCGATGTGTATGTGAGGGGGGGAGGTAGGTGATGTGTATGTGTGGAGGGGGGGGGGAGGTAGGCGATGTGTATGTGTGGAGGGGGGGGAGGTAGGCGATGTGTATGTGTGGAGGGGGGGGAGGTAGGCGATGTGTATGTGTGGAGAGGGGGGGGGGAGGTAGGCGATGTGAATGTGTGGAGGGGGGGAGGTAGGCGATGTGAATGTGTGGAGGGGGGGGGGAGGTAGGCGATGTGTATGTGTGGAGGGGGGGGAGGTAGGCGATGTGTATGTGTGGAGAGGGGGGGGGGAGGTAGGCGATGTGTATGTGTGGAGGGGGGGAGGTAGGCGATGTGTATGTGTGGAGGGGGGGGAGGTAGGCGATGTGTATGTGTGGAGAGGGGGGGGGAGGTAGGCGATGTGTATGTGTGGAGAGGGGGGGGGGGAGGTAGGCGATGTGTATGTGTGGAGGGGGGGGAGGTAGGCGATGTGTATGTGTGGAGGGGGGGGAGGTAGGCGATGTGTATGTGTGGAGAGGGGGGGGGGAGGTAGGCGATGTGTATGTGTGGAGGGGGGGAGGTAGGCGATGTGTATGTGGAGGGGGGGAGGTAGGCGATGTGTATGTGGAGGGGGGGGGGTAGGCGATGTGTATGTGTGGAGGGGGGGGGAGGTAGGCGATGTGTATGTGTGGAGAGGGGGGGGGGGAGGTAGGCGATGTGTATGTGTGGAGGGGGGGGGGGAGGTAGGCGATGTGAATGTGTGGAGGGGGGGGGAGGTAGGCGATGTGTATGTGTGGAGGGGGGGGGGGGTAGGCGATGTGTATGTGTGGAGGGGGGGGGAGGTAGGCGATGTGTATGTGTGGAGGGGGGGGGAGGTAGGCGATGTGTATGTGTGGAGGGGGGGAGGTAGGTGATGTGTATGTGGGGGGAGGTAGGTGATCTGTGTGTGGGGGGAGGTAGGTGATCTGTGTGTGGGGGGAGGGGTAGGTGATCTGTATAGGGGGGGTAGGTGATCTGTGTGGGGGGGAGGTAGGTGATCTGTATAGGGGGGAGGTAGGTGATCTATGTGGAGGGGTAGGTGATCTGTATGTGGAGGGGGGGTAGGTGATCTGTGTGTGGGGTGAGGGGTAGGTGATCTGTATAGGGGGGGTAGGTGATCTGTGAGGGAGGAGGAGGGAGGGGGGTCACCTCACCCCTTTAATCCTGAGCACACGTAAATGATGGTGATGTATTGCAGACCCCGCCCTCGGTGGGTTTAGCCCCGCCCTCACCTCTCCCACATCCAGTGTAGTTATGTGTTCGGGATTTAAGAGATGAGGAGACCGCCCCATGGTGACCCCACATTACCCTCCCCCCCTGTACCCCCTCCATGGCCCCCCCCCCATCTTACCTGATCTCTCCTGAAACTTCTCCATCGGATCCTAGTCTGTGTCTCACTACACAGGAGGGGGAGGGGTGATCGCCATATGTTCTTGTAGCTAGAGAAGGGGAGGGGTGTCCTCCATTTTCTTGTAGCTCTGATGGGACGGGGATGTCCTCCATTTTCTTTTAGCTCATTGAAGGTGATGGGATGACCTCCATTTTCTTGTAGCTCTTTGAAAGAGATGAAGTCCACCATTTTCTTGTAGCTCATGTAGTGAAAGCGGGTCCTATTGACCTCTCATTGTGTAGATGAAATGTGTCCATTGATGGAGATCTTCCTCCTCTATATACAACGTATCCATTCTTTTCCCTGTGTTGGGGGGGAGAGAAACCTGGACACAGATCACCTACCTCCCCCCACACACACAGATCACCTACCTCCCCACACACAGATCACCTACCTCCCCCCCCCACACACAGATCACCTACCTCCCCCCACACACAGATCACCTACCTCCCCCACACAGATCACCTACCTCCCCCCACACAGATCACCTACCTCCCCCCACACAAAGCACCTACCTCCCCCACACAGATCACCTACACCCCCCCACACAGATCACCTACCTCCCCCCACACACAGATCACCTACCTCCCCCACACAGATCACCTACCTCCCCCCACACAAAGCACCTACCTCCCCCATACAGATCACCTACACCCCCCCACACAGATCACCTACCTCTCCCCACACACACAGATCATCTACCTCCCCCCCACAGATCACCTACCTCCCCCATACAGATCACCTACCTCCCCCACACAGATCACCTACCTCCCCCCACACACAGATCACCTACCTCCCCCCACACACACAGATCATCTACCTCCCCCCCACAGATCACCTACCTCCCCCCACACACAGATCACCTACCTCCCCCCACACACACAGATCATCTACCTCCCCCACACAGATCACCTACCTCCCCCCACACAGAGCACCTACCTCCCCCATACAGATCACCTACACACCCCCCCAGCACACACAGATCACCTACCTTCCCCCCCACAGATCACCTACCTCCCCCCACACACAGATCACCTACCTCCCCCCACACAGAGCACCTACCTCCCCCCACACAGAGCACCTACCTCCCCCCATACAGATCACCTACCTCCCCCCCACACACAGATCACCTACCTCCCCCCACACACAGATCACCTACCTCCCCCCACACAGAGCACCTACCTCCCCCCATACAGATCACCAACCTCCCCCCCACACACAGATCACCTACCTCCCCCCCACAGATCACCTACCTCCCCCACACACAGATCACCTACCTTCCCCCCTACACACAGATCACCTACCTCCCCCCCACATAGAGATTACCTACCTCCCCCACACACAGATCACCTACCTCCCCCCACACAGATCACCTACCTCCACCCACACAGATCACCTACCTCCACCCCCACACACAGATCACCTACCTCCCCCCACACAGATCACCTACCTCCCCCCCCACACAGAGATTACCTACCTCCCCCACACACAAATCACCTACCTCCCCCCACACACAGATCACCTACCTCCCCCCCTACACAGATCACCTACCTCCACCCCCACACACAGATCACCTACCTCCCCCCCACACAGAGATTACCTACCTCCCCCACACACAGATCACCTACCTTCCCCCCCACACACAGATCACCTACCTCCCCCCACACACAGATCACCTACCTCCCCCACACACAGATCACCTACCTCCCCCCCACACACAGATCACCTACCTCCCCCCACACACAGATCACCTACCTCCCCCACACACAGATCACCTACCTCCCCCACACACAGATCACCTATCTTCCCCCCTACACACAGATCACCTACCTCCCCCCACACACAGATCACCTACCTCCCTCCCCACACAGATCACCTACCTCCCCCCAGAACCGAACCGGACCCAGAGCAGCTCTTCTCATCACTTATCATGACCCCCCGGTCACTGCTCACTGTGTGGGGGCCCAACATCCAATCCATGATCTCCATGGCATGGCCATCCATCACATCCCTGATCCCTATAGAGGAGGAGATTTCTACTTCACCATCACCCCTTCTGGATCCACACCTCATGTACGGGTGATCCCCCCCCCCCCCCGGATCATTGTTCCATTTCATTTCTGGATCCACACCTCATGTACGGGTGATTCCCCCCCCCCCCCCCCGGGATCATTGTTCCATTTCATTTCTGGATCCACACCTCATGTACGGGTGATCCCCCCCCCCCCCGGGATCATTGTTACATTTCATTTCTGGATCCACACCTCATGTACGGGTGATCCCCCCCCCCCCCCCCCGGGATCATTGTTACATTTCATTTCTGGATCCACACCTCATGTACGGGTGATCCCCCCCCCCCCCCCCCCGGGATCATTGTTACATTTCATTTCTGGATCCACACCTCATGTACGGGTGATCCCCCCCGGATCATTGTTCCATTTAATTTCTGGATACACACAACTTGCTGATGGTCACCCAGCTATGTGTTGTGGTCTCACTTCTTCAGTTGCAATGTACTGGTCACACACGTTGCCTGTCATGGTACATTTCTTGTTCCCTGAGCTCACAATACATTTTTTTTGCAGATTTTTTTTTTCCTTCCTTTTTTTTCTCTGCGTTTATACTTTCCAGCTGCTGTATTTGGACCGGAACCATCTACACCCGGGTCCACATTATTCTGCAAACTCTATTTAAGTGTCACAAAGATGAAATCTTTTGTTTTTCAGTGTAACTCATGGATGGCATTGTGTGTCACTTTATCTCTCGGGATCAGCGTGTCCCTGTGCAGTACACACCCCCGCCCCGCCCCCTAGTAAAACACTCCCCCCACACAGTTAACCCTTTCACTGAATAAAAAAGTGAACCCCTTCCTCCCCAGTGCCATTAGTAGTGGCAGGGTTTTTTTTTTTTGCACTCATCACTGTATTGGTGTCACTGAGGATGTTAGTGACCCCAAGTCAGTTCCCCCCCCCAGTGTCAAAATGTCCGCCGCAGTCCCGCCATAAGTCTCTGATCACTGTCATAAATCGCTGATCACCACCATAAGATGCTGATCACTGTCATAAATCGTTGATCACCGCCATAAGTCGCCGATCACTGTCATAAATTGCTTATCACCGCCATAAGTCGCTGATCATTGTCATAAATCGCTGATCACCGCCATAAGTCGCCGATCACTGTCATAAATCGCTGATCACCACCATAAGTCGCTGATCACTGTCATAAATCGCTGATCACCGCCATAAGTCACTGTTCACTGTCATAAATCGCTGATCACCGCCATAAGTCGCCGATCACTGTCATAAATCGCTGATCACCACCATAAGTCGCTGATCACTGTCATAAATCGCTGATCACCGCCATAAGTCGCCGATCACTGTCATAAATCGCTGATCACCACCATAAGTCGCTGTTCGCCGCCATTAGTATAATTTTAAAAAAAATCCCAGTATCTTTCCCGCCATTTGTAGACGCTATAACTTTCACGTAAACCAATTAATTTACACGTATTGGGATTTCTTTTAGCAAAGACATGTCGCAGAATGCATTTTGGCCGAAATTTATGACTAAATTTGATTTTTACATTTTTTTACTGGACATGTTTTATAGCAAAAAGTCCAAAATATTGTTTTTTTTTTTCAAACTTGTCAGACTTTTTTTTATAGCGCAAAAAATAAACACCGCACAGGCGATCGAATACCACCGAAAGAAAGCTCAATTTGTGGGGGAAAAGGATGTAAATTTAATCTGGGTGCAGTGTTGCATGACCGCGCAATTGTCCGTTAAACTAGCGCAGCGCTGTATAGCAACAAAATGGTGTAAATTCCATGATCTCCCCATAGTCTGCAGACGATATAACGGTCACACAAAGCAATCAATATCCACTTATTGGGGTCCTTTTCCCATAAACATGGAGCGGGAGACATTTTGGTGAAATTTATAACTAACTTTGAGGTTACTTTATATATTTTATAGCTGAAAGTACAAAATATCGTTTTTCTTCAAAATTTTTGATCTTTTTTTGTTTATAGCGTGAAAAATAAAAAGTGCGCAGGTGATGACATCCCACCGACAGAAAGCTCTATTTGTGTGAAAAAAAGGATGTATGAAGTTGTTGCACGACCGCGCAATTGTCAGTTGAATTAGTGCAGCGCTGAGTAGCAAAAAGAGGCGTGGTCAGGAAGGGGGATAAATCCTGCGGAGGGGGAGGGGTTAAGCAGATCCCCATTTTCAAGCAATATGGGGAAGGAAAAGGATCTCTCTGCTGCCAAAAAGAGTGAAATAGTTTGATGCCTTGGACGAGGGATGAAAACATTCGATATTTCAGGAAAACGTAAGCGTGATCATCGCACTATGAAGAGATTTGTGGCTGATTCAGAGCACAGACGGGTTGGTGCAGATAAAGGCACATTGAGGAAGATTTCTGCCAGATCCAGGCATCGGATCAAGAGAGCAGCTGCTACAATCCCATTACATAGCAGCCAACAGATATTTGAAGCTGCTGGTGTGTCAGGGATCCCGGCGCCTCGGTGGTGTGCGCATGCGCAGAGTGCCGACTCGTCCGATCCAGCGAGCACTGAATCCTAGGCGATCGCGGCGGCGGCCGCGCATGCGCACTAGCGATCGCGGCCGCACCAATGAGAGCACAGGGCGGCCTATTTAAACCTGCCCTGTGCATCTCCACATCACCTTCTGGTCTTGTCCTGTTCCTGTGTTCCTCATTACTCCTGTGTTCCTGATATCTTGTTGCCGACCCAAGCCTGCCCTGATACTGCTGCCTTCTCCTGCTCTGACCCCTGGCTATGTCCTGACTATTCTCTACCTGTTCCTGATTGCCTGATATCCCGTTACTGAACCCGGCTTGTGACCTGTTATTCTTCTGCCTGCCGCTCTGCACTGTCTGCTCTGCTGTTACTGACCCGGCCCGTCTGACCACGCATACCTCTTCACGTCTGGCTCTCACCTGCTCTACGCCATTGGCTTCCGCCTCTACCACAGCTGGTGTTCCTCGGGGGTCGCGACCTGGTCTCAGGCTGCTTCAAGTCCATCCCCACCATCAGGGGCTCTGGTGAACCAGCAGACTGAGGCTTAGAATCCGCGCCCTGGGGGATTCCGGCCAGTGGGCTGCTAGAGGCTACCGCCAGTCGGTCGCTGACAGAACCAGAAGGCCATGACTGAGCCAGGAAGAGGTCCCTCACCCGTGGACGAGATCTGCCAGCACCTGGAGGCACTTACTGAGGTGGTGAAAACACTGCAAGAGGGGTACACGCATCTGGAGGGCTGAATCCAGACTCTAACCGCTCCTTCAGCCACGGCGAGCACATCTCTGGCCCAGGATTCCGCGGAATCCACCGCCAGAGTGGTCGTCACCATCCCTCCACCAGAATCTAGAGTACCTACACTTGAGCGTTTTAGTGGGGATCGGAAGCGGTTCAGGGCCTTCCAGAACTCCTGTCTGCTTTACTTTAACCTGCTACCCCTAACCTTTGCATCAGAATCAGTACAAGTGGGATTCATTATTTCCCTTTTGCAGGGGGAACCTCAAGGCTGGGCCCATCGCTTGATGGAGGATCATCATTCAGATTTAGACTCTGTGTCATCATTTTTCCAGGCAATGTCACAACTGTACGATGATCCACAACGATCCGCCTCGGCCGAGGCGACTTTACATACCCTGCAACAAGGTCGCCGGGCAGCAGAGGATTATGCGGCAGAATTCACGCGCTGGAGCAGGGATACAAAATGGAATGACGCAGCACTACATCACCAGTTTCGGCTGGGCCTGTCCGAACCTCTGAAGGACGAGCTGGCCAGAGTTGATGTACCCAACACACTGGAAGAGTTGATTCAGGTGGCCATCCAAATCGACCGCAGGCTGCAGGAACGCCGGCAAGAACAGGCAATTCAAATTTCAGACCAACATGGACGTTACCAAGGGTTCCGTTTCAATCTACTCCCCCAAGTAGAAATCGAGGTCAGGAAATGGCCGATGGGCCCGAACTGATGCAGATCGGAGTGATGCGGCCCTCTCTGACATTTGAAGAGCGCCAGAGGCGCCGGCTGAACAACTTATGTTTATACTGCGAAGCAGCCGGCCATATCTGTCCGTTCTTGTCCAAGAAGATACGGACGTTTGCTTCAGTGGCCCCAGCTGTGTCTTCTTCATGCCTAAGCAATGCGACTCACGTAGCTGTGCCTGTCTCGTTCCAGCTCCCCGGGAGAATCGTACCAGCGATGGCCATTATCGACTCAGGAGCATGTAGCTGCTTCATTGACCTGGGCTTTGCAGCTCACCAGCAAATCCCATTACAGACCGAGGAGCGGGGTCTGAATATATTTCTGGCAGACGGGTCCCGGATAAAATCCGGACTAGTAGATCGAGAAACCCTGCCAATCCACACTACAATAGCTGGACACCACCAGGAGTACCTCCGTTTGGACGCTATCGCGTCCCCCCTGTTTCCAGTGATCCTGGGGCTTCCTTGGCTACGAGCTCATGACCCTCACATCGACTGGAGATCAGGGGCAATTCAGTTCACGTCCTCGTATTGTCAGGAACACTGTGGCCTCAAGACACCCGGAGTCACTCGGTCTCTGTGCTGTGTAACCATGGAGGAAGAATTAGCCCAGACTATTCCTGTGGCCTATCACGCCTATCTGGATGTTTTTAGCCCGCGGGGAGCTGACCTCCTTCCCCCGCACCGGGCATATGATTGCCCAATCGACCTCTTGCCAGGTTCTGAGATTCCGTTTGGCCGAATCTTCCCTCTATCAGAACGGGAGTTGGGGGCCTTGAAAGAGTACATCTAGGAGAACCTCAGAAAAGGATTTATCCGGCCGTCCACATCTCCCGCGGGTGCCGTAATTTTCTTTGTCGAAAAGAAAGATCAGTCGCTGAGATCCTGTGTGGACTATCGGGAACTAAATAAAATCACCGTTAAGAATCGCTATCCTCTCCCCTTAGTCCCCGAATTATTCCAGAGACTAAAGGCGGCCTCCATCTTCATGAAATTGGAGTTCAGGGGAGCCTACAACTTGGTCCGTATCCGGGAAGGAGATGAGTGGAAGACGGCTTTCCGCACCCGATTTGGTACCTGGTTATGCCATTCGGGTTGTGCAATGCCCCAGCCACATTCCAACATTTTGTCAATGATATCTTCAAGGATTATCTGGATATCTTCATAATCTTTTACCTGGATGATATCCTAATCTTTTCACCATCCCTGGAAACACACCAAAGCCACGTTCAAAACGTATTGGAGCGACTTCGCCAGCACTGACTTTTTGCTAAAGCAGAAAAATGCAGCTTTGAGCAAGACAGCATCCAGTTCCTGGGGTTGGTCATCTCCACCTCAGGAATTGCAATGGACCCCCAGAAAATGTCTGCAATTCTGGAATGGACAGTCCCAACAGATAAGAAAGGGGTGCAACGCTTTATCGGTTTCTCAAACTTCTATAGAAAATTCATTAAGAATTTCTCAGGATTGGTGTCACCTATCACCCAACTTACCAAAACAGGAATACGATTCCACTGGATGCCGGAAGCGCAGGCAGCCTTCGAGACCTTGAAGAAACTATTCACGGCTGCTCCCATCTTAAACCATCCAGATGCATCCCGGCCATACATTCTGGAGGTTGACGCATCCGAAAATGCAGTCGGTGCTATTCTATCCCAAAGAGGAGGCGTAAAAGATCTCATGCACCAAGTCGCTTTTTTCTCCAGGAAACTCACGCCAGCGGAGAGAAATTATGACATCGGGGATCGGGAACTCCTGGCAATTAAAGCCGCGCTTGAGGAGTGGAGATACCTCCTGGAAGGAGCCCTGCATCCAGTTCTGGTCTATACCGACCACAAAAACTTGGAGTACCTTAGAGCGGCTAAGCGCCTTAGACCTCGGCAAGCTAGATGGGTGCTGTTCTTCTCTAGGTTCTCCTTTCACATAACCTACCGGCCTAGCTCCTAAAACACAAAGCCCGATGCCCTGTCAAGAATGTTTGAAGACTCCAAGGAAGTTCCTAAACCCGATACCATCCTGCCAGCCGGTAACTTCCTGCTTTTGCAGTCTGAGCTCTTGTCCAAGTTACAGGCCGCAGGGAGCCCCTGACCCACCTGGGGTCTCGGTCCAAAACAAGGAAGGGTTGCTATGGAAGGAGGAACAGATCGTGGTTCCCAAAGAGGCTCGAACTCTGGTCTTGGGATACTGTCACGATCACCCGCTAGCAGGACACTTCGGGATAAGCAAGACATTAGAGCTGACCCAGCGCATGTTTTGGTGGCCCAATATGGCCAAGGACTGTGAAGTATACGTCAAAACCTGCACCATATGCAACAGGGGTAAGCCAACATGGAGCAAAGCTTGGGGCCTACTATGACCCTTACCAGTGCCCGACAGACCTTGGAGTATGGTGTCGATGGATTTTATCGTAGATCTGCTACCTTCTCAAGACCACACTACCATATTCGTGGTGGTTGACTGCCTATCTAAGATGGCTAATTTCCTACCGCTCAAGAACACACCCTCTGCTCCTGAGACCACCCAGATTTTCATCAAAGAAGTGGTAAGACTCCATGGAGTCCCTAGAAACATAGTATCAGACCGGGGGGTCCAATTCACATTTTGAAAGATTTTGGAGAGCCCTATGCGAAATACTAGAGATCAAGTTGTCATTTTCCTCAGCATACCACCCGCAGACAAATGGGCAGACGGAGCGAACCAACCAGACGCTAGAACAATACCTCAGGTGCTATACCTCTTTCCTACAGGACGACTGGTTGGCACTCTAACCTTTAGCAGAGTTTGCATACAACAACGCAAATCACTCCGCCACCAAACAATCTCCATTCTACGCCAACTATGGGTTCCACCCCACCTTCCTTCCGGAATTGATTCCAGAAAACCCAGTGCCAGCAACACGGGACACCGTGAATTTCTTTACGACTAACAACAAATTATTACAAGAAGCAGTAACAAAGGCTCAGGAGGATAATAAAAGAGCATTCGATAAAAGAAAAAGGGGGGAATTGGCCATACAACCAGGAGATCAGGTATGGTTAGCAACAACCAACCTGAGAATGGTCTGTCCATCAAAAAAGTTGGCACCCAAATTCATAGGCCCGTTTTCGGTGAAAAGAAAGATTAACGAGGTAGCCTTCGAATTGGCACTACCCGAATCCTTTCATATACACCCAGTATTCCACGTGTCTCTATTGAAACCTGCAACTCCTGATCCGTTCCCGGATCGCAGATCAAGCCCTCCAGTAGCCTTGGACATTGACGGAGAAGAAGAGTTCAAGGTAGAGGCAATCTTGGATTGTAGGAAGAGAGGAGGTCAAGTTCAATACCTGATTAAATGGAAAGGCTACGGCCCGGAGGAAAATTCATGGGAACCAGCCCAGAATGTTCACGCTCCCAGATTAATCCGTGAGTTTCAGCGCAACCATCCACAAAGGAGATGTCGTTTTGGCATCCGGAGGCTGCCCGTAGTGGGGGGGCAATGTCAGGGATCCCGGCGCCTCGGCGGTGCGCGCATGCGCAGAGCGCCGACTCGTCCGATCCAGCAAGCACTGAATCCTAGGCGATCGCAGCGGCGGCCGCACATGCGCACTAGCGATCGCGGCCGCACCAATGAGAGCACAGGGCGGCCTATTTAAACCTGCCCTGTGCATCACCAAATCACCTTCTGGTCTTGTCCTGTTCCTGAGTTCCTGATTACTCCTGTGTTCCTGATACCTTGTTGCCGACCCAAGCCTGTCCTGATACTGCTGCCTTCTCCTGCTCTGACCCCTGGCTACGTCCTGACTATTCTCTACCTGTTCCTGATTGCCTGATATCCCGTTACTGAACCCGGCTTGTGACCTGTTATTCTTCTGCCTGCCGCTCTGCACTGTCTGCTCCGCTGTTACTGACCCGGCCTGTCTGACCACGCATACCTCTTCACGTCTGGCTCTCACCTGCTCTACGCCATTGGCTTCCACCTCTACCACAGCTGGTGTTCCTCGGGGGTCGCGATCTGGTCTCAGGCTGCTTCAAGTCCATCCCCACCATCAGGGGCTCTGGTGAACCAGCAGACTGAGGCTTAGACTCCGCGCCCTGGGGGATTCCGGCCAGTGGGATGCTAGAGGCTACCGCCAGTCGGTTGCTGACATGGTGCCTCTGTAGTCCCACGGACATCAAGGTGTAGAGTCCTCCAGAGTCCTGCAACTGTGCATAAACCTTCTATTCGGCCACCACTAACCAATGCTCACAAGCAGAAACGGCTGCGTTGGGCAGAAAAATACATGAAGACTCATTTCCAAACAGTCCTGTTCACTGATGAGTGCCGTGCAACCCTGGATGGTCCAGATGGATGGAGTTGTGGATGGTTGGTGGACGGCCACCCTGTTCCAACAAGGCTGCGATGTCAGCAATGCCGTGGTGGAGTCATATTTTTGGCTGGAATCATGGGAACAGAGCGGGTCGGCCCCTTTAGTGTCCCCAAAGGTGCAAAGATGACCTCTGCAAAGTATGTGGAGTTTATGACTGACCACTTTCTTCCCTGGTACAGAAGGAAGAACTATGCTTTCCGTAATAAAATCATCTTCATGCATGACAATGCACCATCTCATGCTGCAAAGAATAACTCTGCATCAATGGCTGCTATGGGGATAAAAGGAGAGAAAGTCATGGTGTGGCCTCCATCCTCCCCTGACCTCAATCCTATTGAGAACCTTTGGAGCATCCTCAAGCAAAAGATCTATGAGGGTGGGAGGCAGTTTACATCCAAACAGCAGCTCTGGGAGGATATTCTGACATCTTGCAAACAAATTCAAGCAGAAACTGTCCGAAAACTCCCAAGTTCAATGGATGCCAGACTTGTGATCTGCTATCAGATAAGGGCTCCTATGTTACAATGTAACGTGACCGCTTCAAATGTTTACAAAGTTACAATGTTGGGAAAAGTTTGATTGAAAAGCTTTTGATTTCAGTAAATCTGCTGCAAACACAACAAATGACAATTTTCAGTTCTTTACAACCTAGAAAGTGTTTGGAAACTTCCTGTGCGGAATAATCCGGAACACAAATCCTGTTATCATTAGGAGGTTTGTTCAATAAAATGTGAATTGTCCTCTTCATAGCTGATAACCTGAGAATTCTGCCGACTGTTATTTACATCAATTATTGAGGGAAATGAGGAAATATCATTTGCAGAATCATTTGGAACACGGTGTAGTCTCTGCTCTCCATACTGCACCCTCTGTATTCATCAGTTATTTTCATGTTCCTCATTATGAGACCAACCCAGGAAATCCCAGTGTGAGATGTACGAAATGCTACATCCTGTACATGAAACACTTTCCTGTTTTCGGACATTTTACAGCTGGTTCCAACCAGTCAAACAGGTTCTCCGTCTCCATCTTATACACACGGCCACCAGCATGGGATCTCCTCCACTTCAGACCACATAGGTAAGTCAGGTTCCTATTCCTTAATAATATAATAGCAGGGTGTAGTGCTTAAACATCATCATCATATGATATGTCAAGCCTAATAAACAGCTTCTAAATATAATAAAACATCAATATATTAAAATAACAATCCTAAAAAACAAGTGAGAAAGTGACATAGTGCAAATACATACATAAAAGTGTATTGCGTCACTAATCAGTGACCCGCCATGTGCACGGTGTCAGGTATAGTCTGTGGAATCGACATCAGCCGTCCCTGGATGGCTCACCTCCTCTGTAGATAGTGGGAGCTCAAAGGAGCTCAGGAAAAAAGGAGGTCCATAGCGTGATACCGTATGAACAGAGGGGGCTTTATTAGCCAGATAAATGAATGAACAGAAATCACTGACCAGTATGGGGATCCAAGATGGCTGCCGGGACCGGTATGGTGTCAGCAGTGTGGCATCCTAGTGCTGTAGACCCGATCCCTTTAGCAGGCCATAGACAGGTCATTTATCGGCTGAATTGTCGGTCGATAAACAAAATAATTGGTCGTTGTCGCCATGGATGCTGCCACCAATGGTCACGAAAGAATGGGACAAGAAACCAGAGACAGAGGAGCACACCATACAATGTGACAGCAATGCAAATACTTTATATTTTTTTGGATACAAATGGATACATTTGTTGCAACCGCAAGACTTTATCATATAAAATATAATCGCGGACTGGACTTCCAGTTCATAGGAAGGATTCAGGTGTCTCCCATTCCGATGATCCATTCACTTTAGCAGAATAAAATGTCCTCTTCTAGATGTGACAGTCTGCAATGTTCTACTTCTTCTTTCTTCCTTTTCTTCTTTTTCTTCTTTTTCCCATTATTGCCAGGAAAATCGTCCGATTGTCCAAATCGGCCACAACTTTTCCAACATGACCAATAAAAAAACTGTGCAAAAACCCACAATAAATGGCCGACCAATTAACCCACTAACAGTGCAAAAATCGGCCGATTTTTGACCCCTCTATGGCCGGCATTTGTCTCTCTGTCTGTAAGCTTGATGAAGAGGGTCACCACGTTCTCCAAATGTTGGAGGAACTAAACTGCTGATCTAGGATTTCAGTAAATCCGGCATCACAATCTACTTCTCAGTGTTGGTTTCCTCCTCATTGCCGGCCATCATTTGGGCCTCAGAATGGCTCCGGTATTCCCTCCCAGGAAGGACATTCAGGCCGATCTCCCACCATGTTCCTCTGATGTGTCCGAGACAGAATAACAGGAGAGACACCAGGAGAACCCGCTGGGACCTGACACTCCGAGAACCAGAGTTATGGTGGAGTATAGACCCAGAAATGTCATCAGAATGCTGATACTCCTTCCTGGAGCCATTGCTTTGGCTCCACTTGTACTTCTACTTCCTCCGGGTTGAGGGGATAGAGGAGCAAGAGGGTATGAAGCTGGGTCCTGACACTCCGAGAATTCAGGGTTATGGTGGAGCAGAGACCCTTCCTGACCAATCTCCTCCCCGGGGCCTTTGTACTGCCTCCACTTGTACTTCTATTTCCTTCACATTGAGGAGATGGAGAATCAAGTGGAGGGTATGAACAGGGAAGATGTTACAAACAACAGGGCCCAATACAACCAATCTGATAGGGCCCCTCCCTAAAAAAAAAGTCTAATATGATTTAGTTAGGAATGAACACAGTGAGTGCTCAGTAGTGATCAATCATTCTGTTCATTCAGGTAAATAAGGGGCTGGTAAATGTGACATATTTAGAGGACCCTTCATCTTGAAGCATCCTATTGTGTACTCATAGCTGTGGGAGGGAAGCTGGAAGTACTGCAGCGGTGGGGGGCTCTGGGCAGCAAAGGGAAACATATGGTGCACAGGGAAGGTGATGGGTGTGGTGGAGGGGCAAAGGTGGAGGGGCAATTACTGGAACTGATCCCTTGTATAGCTCTATCTGCAGCAGCTGAAATCTGGCCAGAGAGAGGAGAAGAAGCCGACTTTCAGCTGCTGCAGATAGAGCCGTACAAGGGATCAGTTCCAGCAATTGCTGCCCCACCGTGCCGGTCATCTGATTCATTCCTGTACATACAGATCACTATCATACCTCCCATACTCCTCTCCTGTACATACAGATCACTATCATACCTCCCATACTCCTCTCCTGTACATACAGATCACTATCATACCTCCCATACTCATCTCCTGTACATACCGATCACTATCATACCTCCCATACTCCTCTCCTGTACATACCGATCACTGTCATACCTCCGTACTCCTCTCCTGTACATACCGATCACTGTCATACCTCCGTAATCCTCTCCTGTACATACAGATCACTGTCATACCTCCCATACTCCTCTCCTGTACATACCGATCACTGTCATACCTCCGTACTCCTCTCCTGTACATACCCATCACTGTCATACCTCCGTAATCCTCTCCTGTACATACCGATCACTGTCATACCCCCCATACTCCTCTCCTGTACATACCGATCACTGTCATACCTCCACACTCCTCTCCTGTACATACCCATCACTGTCATATCTCCACACTCCTCTCCTGTACATACCGATCACTGTCATACCTCCACACTCCTCTCCTGTACATACCGATCACTGTCATTCCTCCGTACTCCTCTCCTGTACATACCCATCACTGTCATACCTCCCATACTCCTCTCCTGTACATACCGATCACTGTCATACCCTCCACACTCCTCTCCTGTACATACCGATCACTGTCATACCTCCATACTCCTCTCCTGTACATACCCATCACTGTCATACCTCCACACTCCTCTCCTGTACATACCGATCACTGTCATACCTCCGTACTCCTCTCCTGTACATACCGATCACTGTCATACCTCCACACTCCTCTCCTGTACATACCCATCACTATCATACCTCCCATACTCCTCTCCTGTACATACCGATCACTGTCATACCTCCGTAATCCTCTCCTGTACATACCGATCACTGTCATACCTCCGTACTCCTCTCCTGTACATACAGATCACTGTCATACCTCCCATACTCCTCTCCTGTACATACCGATCACTGTCATACCTCCGTACTCCTCTCCTGTATATACCGATCACTGTCATACCTCCGTAATCCTCTCCTGTACATACCGATCACTGTCATACCCCCCATACTCCTCTCCTGTACATACCGATCACTGTCATACCTCCACACTCCTCTCCTGTACATACCCATCACTGTCATATCTCCACACTCCTCTCCTGTACATACCGATCACTGTCATACCTCCACACTCCTCTCCTGTACATACCGATCACTGTCATTCCTCCGTACTCCTCTCCTGTACATACCCATCACTGTCATACCTCCGTACTCCTCTCCTGTACATACCCATCACTGTCATACCTCCGTATTCCTCTCCTGTACATACCCATCACTGTCATACCTCCCATACTCCTCTCCTGTACATACCGATCACTGTCATACCCTCCACACTCCTCTCCTGTACATACCGATCACTGTCATACCTCCGTACTCCTCTCCTGTACATACCCATCACTGTCATACCTCCACACTCCTCTCCTGTACATACCGATCACTGTCATACCTCCGTACTCCTCTCCTGTACATACCGATCACTGTCATACCTCCACACTCCTCTCCTGTACATACCCATCACTGTCATACCCTCCACACTCCTCTCCTGTACATACCCATCACTGTCATACCTCCACACTCCTCTCCTGTACATACAGATCACTGTCATACCTCCGTACTCCTCTCCTGTACATACCCATCACTGTCATACCTCCACACTCCTCTCCTGTACATACCCATCACTGTCATACCTCCGTACTCCTCTCCTGTACATACCGATCACTGTCATACCTCCGTACTCCTCTCCTGTACATACCCATCACTGTCATACCTCCACACTCCTCTCCTGTACATACCGATCACTGTCATACCTCCGTACTCCTCTCCTGTACATACCCATCACTGTCATACCTCCACACTCCTCTCCTGTACATACAGATCACTGTCATACCTCCGTACTCCTCTCCTGTACATACAGATCACTGTCATACCTCCCATACTCCTCTCCTGTACATACCGATCACTGTCATACCTCCGTACTCCTCTCCTGTACATACCGATCACTGTCATACCTCCGTACTCCTCTCCTGTACATACCCATCACTGTCATACCTCCGTACTCCTCTCCTGTACATACCCATCACTGTCATACCTCCCACACTCCTCTCCTGTACATACCAATCACTGTCATACCTCCACACTCCTTTCCTGTACATACCGATCACTGTCATACCTCCACACTCCTTTCCTGTACATACCGATCACTGTCATACCTCCGTACTCCTCTCCTGTACATACCGATCACTGTCATACCTCCACACGCCTCTCCTGTACATACCGATCACTGTCATACCTCCACACGCCTCTCCTGTACATACCGATCACTGTCATACCTCCACACTCCTCTCCTGTACATACCGATCACTGTCATACCTCCACACTCCTCTCCTGTACATACCCATCACTGTCACACCTCCGTACTCCTCTCCTGTACATACCCATCACTGTCATACCTCCACACTCCTCTCCTCTACGCACCGATCACTGTCATACCCCCCGCACTCCTCTCCTGTACGCACCGATCACTCTCATACCCCCGCACTCCTCTCCTGTACGCACCGATCACTGTCATACCCCCCGCACTCCTCTCCTGTACGCACCGATCACTGTCATACCTCCGCACTCCTCTCCTGTACGTACCGATCACTGTCATACCTCTCACACTCCTCTCCTGTACATACCCATCACTGTCATACCTCCACACTTCTCTCCTGTACATACCCATCACTGTCATACCTCCACACTCCTCTCCTGTACATACCCATCACTGTCATACCTCCGCACTCCTCTCCTGTACACACCGATCACTGTCATACCTCTCACACTCCTCTCCTGTACGTACCGATCACTGTCATACCTCTCACACTGCTCTCCTGTACATACCCATCACTGTCATACCTCCACACTTCTCTCCTGTACATACCCATCACTGTCACACCCCCCACACGCCTCTCCTTTACATACCGATCACTATCACACCTCCGCACTCCTCTCCTGTACATACCGATCACTGTCATACCTCCGTACACCTCTCCTGTACATACCCATCACTGTCATACCTCCGTACTCCTCTCCTGTACATAACCATCACTGTCATACCTCCACACTCCTCTCCTGTACATACCAATCACTGTCACACCTCCACACTCCTCTCCTGTACATACCGATCACTGTCACACCTCCGCACTCCTCTCCTGTACATACCGATCACTGTAATACCTCCACACTCCTCTCCTGTACATACCGATCACTGTCATAGCTCAACACTCCTCTCCTGTACATACCCATCACTGTCATACCTCCGTACTCCTCTCCTGAACATACCGATCACTGTCATACCTCCACTCTCCTCTCCTCTACATACCGATCACTGTCATACCTCCGTACTCCTCTCCTGTACATACCGATCACTGTCATACCCTCCACACTCCTCTCCTGTACATACCCATCACTGTCATACCCTCCACACTCCTCTCCTGTACATACCGATCACTGTCATACCTCCACACTCCTCTCCTGTACATACCGATCACTGTCATACCTCCACGCTCCTCTCCTGTACATACCCATCACTGTCATACCCCCCCACACTCCTCTCCTGTACATACCGATCACTGTCATACCTCCCACACTCCTCTCCTGTACATACCGATCACTGTCATACCTCCACACTCCTCTCCTGTACATACCGATCACTGTCATACCCCCCACACTCCTCTCCTGTACATACCGATCACTGTCATACCTGCACATCCTCTCCTGTACATACCCATCACTGTCACACCTCCGTACTCCTCTCCTGTACATACCGATCACTGTCATACCTCCACATTCCTCTCCTGTACATACCCATCACTGTCATACCTCCGTACTCCTCTCCTGTACATACCGATCACTTTCATACCTCCACACTCCTCTCCTGTACCTACAGATCACTGTCAAACCTCCGTACTCCTCTCCTGTACATACCGATCACTGTCATACCCTCCGTACTCCTCTCCTGTACATACCCATCACTGTCATACCTCCGCACTCCTCTCCTGTACATATCGATCACTGTCATACCTCCATACTCCTCTCCTGTACATACCCATCACTGTCATACTTCCACACTCCTCTCCTGTACATACCGATCACTGTCATACCTCCGTACTCCTCTCCTGTACATACCCATCACTGTCATACCTCCACACTCCTCTCCTGTACATACCCATCACTGTCATACCTCCATACTCCTCTCCTGTACATACCCATCACTGTCATACTTCCACACTCCTCTCCTGTACGTACCGATCACTGTCATACCCCCCACACTCCTCTCCTGTACATACTGATCACTGTCATACCTCCGTACTCCTCTCCTGTACATACTGATCACTGTCATACCTCCGTACTCCTCTCCTGTACATACCCATCACTGTCATACCTCCACACTCCTCTCCTGTACATACCGATCACTGTCATACCTCCGTACTCCTCTCCTGTACATACCGATCACTGTCATACCTCCACACTCCTCTCCTGTACATACCCATCACTGTCATACCCTCCACACTCCTCTCCTGTACATACCCATCACTGTCATACCTCCACACTCCTCTCCTGTACATACAGATCACTGTCATACCTCCGTACTCCTCTCCTGTACATACCCATCACTGTCATACCTCCACACTCCTCTCCTGTACATACCCATCACTGTCATACCTCCGTACTCCTCTCCTGTACATACCGATCACTGTCATACCTCCGTACTCCTCTCCTGTACATACCCATCACTGTCATACCTCCACACTCCTCTCCTGTACATACCGATCACTGTCATACCTCCGTACTCCTCTCCTGTACATACCCATCACTGTCATACCTCCACACTCCTCTCCTGTACATACAGATCACTGTCATACCTCCGTACTCCTCTCCTGTACATACAGATCACTGTCATACCTCCCATACTCCTCTCCTGTACATACCGATCACTGTCATACCTCCGTACTCCTCTCCTGTACATACCGATCACTGTCATACCTCCGTAATCCTCTCCTGTACATACCGATCACTGTCATACCTCCGTACTCCTCTCCTGTACATACCCATCACTGTCATACCTCCGTACTCCTCTCCTGTACATACCGATCACTGTCATACCTCCGTAATCCTCTCCTGTACATACCGATCACTGTCATACCTCCGTACTCCTCTCCTGTACATACCCATCACTGTCATACCTCCGTACTCCTCTCCTGTACATACCCATCACTGTCATACCTCCCACACTCCTCTCCTGTACATACCGATCACTGTCATACCTCCACACTCCTTTCCTGTACATACCGATCACTGTCATACCTCCACACTCCTCTCCTGTACATACCGATCAATGTCATACCTCCACACTCCTCTCCTGTACATACCCATCACTGTCACACCTCCGTACTCCTCTCCTGTACATACCCATCATTGTCATACCTCCACACTCCTCTCCTGTACGCACCGATCACTGTCATACCCCCCGCACTCCTCTCCTGTATGCACCGATCACTCTCATACCCCCGCACTCCTCTCCTGTACGCACCGATCACTGTCATACCCCCCGCACTCCTCTCCTGTACGCACCGATCACTGTCATACCTCCGCACTCCTCTCCTGTACACACCGATCACTGTCATACCTCTCACACTCCTCTCCTGTACGTACCGATCACTGTCATACCTCTCACACTCCTCTCCTGTACATACCCATCACTGTCATACCTCCACACTTCTCTCCTGTACATACCCATCACTGTCACACCCCCCACACGCCTCTCCTTTACATACCGATCACTATCACACCTCCGCACTCCTCTCCTGTACATACCGATCACTGTCATACCTCCGTACACCTCTCCTGTACATACCCATCACTGTCATACCTCCGTACTCCTCTCCTGTACATACCCATCACTGTCATACCTCCACACTCCTCTCCTGTACATACCAATCACTGTCACACCTCCACACTCCTCTCCTGTACATACCGATCACTGTCACACCTCCGCACTCCTCTCCTGTACATACCGATCACTGTAATACCTCCACACTCCTCTCCTGTACATACCGATCACTGTCATAGCTCAACACTCCTCTCCTGTACATACCCATCACTGTCATACCTCCGTACTCCTCTCCTGAACATACCGATCACTGTCATACCTCCACTCTCCTCTCCTCTACATACCGATCACTGTCATACCTCCGTACTCCTCTCCTGTACATACCGATCACTGTCATACCCTCCACACTCCTCTCCTGTACATACCCATCACTGTCATACCCTCCACACTCCTCTCCTGTACATACCGATCACTGTCATACCTCCACACTCCTCTCCTGTACATACCGATCACTGTCATACCTCCACGCTCCTCTCCTGTACATACCCATCACTGTCATACCCCCCCACACTCCTCTCCTGTACATACCGATCACTGTCATACCTCCCACACTCCTCTCCTGTACATACCGATCACTGTCATACCTCCACACTCCTCTCCTGTACATACCGATCACTGTCATACCCCCCCCACTCCTCTCCTGTACATACCGATCTCTGTCATACCTGCACATCCTCTCCTGTACATACCCATCACTGTCACACCTCCGTACTCCTCTCCTGTACATACCGATCACTGTCATACCTCCACATTCCTCTCCTGTACATACCCATCACTGTCATACCTCCGTACTCCTCTCCTGTACATACCGATCACTTTCATACCTCCACACTCCTCTCCTGTACCTACAGATCACTGTCAAACCTCCGTACTCCTCTCCTGTACATACCGATCACTGTCATACCCTCCGTATTCCTCTCCTGTACATACCCATCACTGTCATACCTCCGCACTCCTCTCCTGTACATATCGATCACTGTCATACCTCCATACTCCTCTCCTGTACATAGCCATCACTGTCATACTTCCACACTCCTCTCCTGTACATACCGATCACTGTCATACCTCCGTACTCCTCTCCTGTACATACCCATCACTGTCATACCTCCACACTCCTCTCCTGTACATACCCATCACTGTCATACCTCCATACTCCTCTCCTGTACATACCCATCACTGTCATACTTCCACACTCCTCTCCTGTACGTACCGATCACTGTCATACCCCCCACACTCCTCTCCTGTACATACTGATCACTGTCATACCTCCGTACTCCTCTCCTGTACATACTGATCACTGTCATACCTCCGTACTCCTCTCCTGTACATACTACCCACCATCGTATCATCTGCAACTCCTCTCTTGCATTTACTACCTGCAGTTATGCTCTTCTTCTTAAGATGTGGAATAACTCGATGACTTACATACTTTTCAGAACTTTTTAAATATTCTTGGCTGTTTTGAAAATAATACACTTTATTGTTTATTTCAAGATATATCCTGCCTCATCTCTGCCTCTCTACCTGCAGCCTAACAATGAGGCGTGCATGCAGCCACTGATCTATTTCTGGCTGTTTTCTCTCAGTCATTCTAATGTTGATTTCTAGATCAAACCATCATCATCGGCCCCGTTATCTACAGCTGAACCAAGTTGATATCATTTGCAGAATCATTTGGAACACGGTGTAGTCTCTGCTCTCCATACTGCACCCTCTGTATTCATCAGTTATTTTCATGTTCCTCATTATGAGACCAACCCAGGAAATCCCAGTGTGAGATGTACGAAATGCTACATCCTGTACATGAAACTGTTTCCTGTTTTCGGACATTTTACAGCTGGTTCCAACCAGTCAAACAGGTTCTCCGTCTCCATCTTATACACACGGCCACCAGCATGGGATCTCCTCCACTTCAGACCACATAGGTAAGTCAGGTTCCTATTCCTTAATAATATAATAGCAGGGTGTAGTGCTTAAAAATCATCATCATATGATATGTCAAGCCTAATAAACAGCTTCTAAATATAATAAAACATCAATAGATTAAAATAACAATCCTAAAAAACAAGTGAGAAAGTGACATAGTGCAAATACATACATAAAAGTGTATTGCGTCACTAATCAGTGACCCGCCATGTGCACGGTGTCAGGTATAGTCCAAATAATAAAGGAGCTCAGGAAAAAAGGAGGTCCATAGCGTGATACCGTAGCCCCTGGACTACAGCACTAGGACGCCACACTGCTGACACCATACCGGTCCCGGCAGCCATCTTGGATCCCCATACTGGTCAGTGATTTCTATTCATTCATTTATCTGGCTAACAAAGCCCCCTCTGTTCATACGGTATCACGCTATGGACCTCCTTTTTTCCTGAGCTCCTTTGAGCTCCCACTATCTACAGAGGAGGTGAGCCATCCAGGGACGGCTGATGTCGATTCCAGAGGGACACCAGATCTGACCAGACCTTTAAAGGGGATACCCTGTTACTTTGAGATTGATATCTCTAAATGCGCAGTGTGATTGCGCGTCTGGTGAGTGCGCAGTCTTTACACTTTCCCTTATCACCAACCATTTGGACCAGTCATTTGGATCCGGAAGACTTATAGACACCTTATTATTTGGATTATACCTGACACCGTGCACATGGCGGGTCACTGATTAGTGACGCAATACACTTTTATGTATGTATTTGCACTATGTCACTTTCTCACTTGTTTTTTAGGATTGTTATTTTAATATATTGATGTTTTATTATATTTAGAAGCTGTTTATTAGGCTTGACATATCATATGATGATGATTTTCAAGTGCTACACCCTGCTATTATATTGTTTACTTTTGAACGTTGTTGGTACCTTTTGGTGTTTAGCTGCTCACTGACTTTTAGCGCTCAGTTCTTCCTATTATTGCTAGATTCCTATTCTTGGTCCCGGCTCCTGTCCCTGCTATATCAATGATCTGTGACCAAACCTTCCTCCTCGTCATTACTGATCTGGGTGTATATATATATATATATATATACATTGTTTTTCCACACTTTAACAGGCCATAGACAGGTCGTTTATCGGCTGAATTGTCAGCAATTAAACAAAATAATTGGTCGTTGCCGCCATGGATGCTGCCACCAATGGTCACGAAAGAATGGGACAAGAAACCAGAGACAGAGGAGCACACCATACAATGTGACAGCAATGCAAATACTTTATATTTTTTTGGATACAAATGGATACATTTGTTGCAACCGCAAGACTTTTTCATATAAAATATAATCGCGGACTGGACTTCCAGTTCATAGGAAGGATTCAGGTGTCTCCCATTCCGATGATCCATTCACTTTAGCAGAATAAAATGTCCTCTTCTAGATGTGACAGTCTGCAATCGTCTTCTTCTTCATTCTTCCTTCTTCTTCCTTTTTCTACTTCTTCTTCTTCCTTTTTCTTCTTTTTCTTCTTTTTCTGCTTCTTCCCATTACTGCTGGGAAAATCGGCCGATCGTCCAAATCAGCCGCAACTTTTCTAACATGACCAATAAAAAACTGTGCAAAAACCCCCAAAAATGACCGACCAATTAACCCACTAACAGTTTGAAAATCGGACAATTTTTTTTTTTGGGCCAAAAACTTGGCCGATTTTCAACCCCTCTATGGCCGGCATTTGTCTCTCTCTCTCTGTCTGTAAGCTTGATAAAGAGGGTCACCGCGTTCTCCAAATGTTGGAGGAACTAAACTGCTGATCTAGGATTTCAGTAAATCCGGCTTCACAATCTACTTCTAAGTGTTGGTTTCCTCCTCATTGCCGGCCATTAAATGGGCCTCAGAATGGCTCCGGTATTCCCTCCTAGGAAGGACATTCAGGCCGATCTCCCACCATGTTCCTCTGATGTGTCCGAGACAGAATAACAGGAAAGACACCAGGAGAACCCGCTGGGACCTGACACTCCGAGAACCAGAGTTATGGTGGAGTATAGACCCTTCCTGAGATACTCCTCCCTGGGAACGGTCATACCTCCGTACTCCTCTCCTGTACATACCCATCACTGTCAAACCTCCGTACTCCTCTCCTGTACATACCCATCACTGTCATACCTCCGTACTCCTCTCCTGTACATACCCATCACTGTCATACCTCCGTACTCCTCTCCTGTACATACCGATCACTGTCATACCTCCGTACTCCTCTCCTGTACATACCGATCACTGTCATACCTCCGTACTCCTCTCCTGTACATACCCATCACTGTCATACCTCCGTACTCCTATCCTGTACATAACCATCACTGTCATACCTCCACACTCCTCTCCTGTACGTACCCATCACTGTCATACCTCCGTACTCCTCTCCTGTACATACCGATCGCTGTCATACCTCCGTACTCCTCTCCTGTACATACCGATCACTGTCATACCTCCACACTCCTCTCCTGTACATACCGATCACTGTCATACCTCCGTACTCCTCTCCTGTACATACCGATCACTGTCATACCTCCACACTCCTCTCCTGTACATACCGATCACTGTCATACCTCCGTACTCCTCTCCTGTACATACCGATCACTGTCATACCTCCGTACTCCTCTCCTGTACATACCCATCACTGTCATACCTCCGTACTCCTCTCCTGTACATACCGATCACTGTCATACCTCCACACTCCTCTCCTGTACATACCGATCACTGTCATACCTCCGTACTCCTCTCCTGTACATACCGATCACTGTCATACCTCCTCACTCCTCTCCTGTACATACCGATCACTGTCATACTGTACCTCCACACTCCTCTCCTGTACATACCCATCACTGTCATACCTCCCCACTCCTCTCCTGTACATACCGATCACTGTCATACCTCCGTACTCCTCTCCTGTACATACCGATCACTGTCATACCTCCGTACTCCTCTCCTGTACATACCGATCACTGTCATACCCCCCACACTCCTCTCCTGTACATACCAATCACTGTCATACCCCCCACACTCCTCTCCTATACATACCGATCACTGTCATACCCTCCACACTCCTCTCCTGTACATACCCATCACTGTCATACCGTCCACCCACCTCTCCTGTACGTACCGATCACTGTCATACCTCCGTACTCCTCTCCTGTACGTACGATCACTGTCATACCCCCACACTCCTCTCCTGTACGTACGATCACTGTCACACCTCCACACTCCTCTCCTGTGCATACCGATCACTGTCATACCTCCACACTCCTCTCCTGTACATACCCATCACTGTCATACCTCCCACACTCCTCTCCTGTACATACCGATCACTATCACACTTCCACACTCCTCCCCTGTACATACCGATCACTGTCATACCTCCGTACTCCTCTCCTGTACATACCGATCACTGTCATACCTCCATACTCCTCTCCTGTACATAACGATCACTGTCATACCTCCGCACTCCTCTCCTGTACATACCCATCACTGTCATACCTCTGCACTCCTCTCCTGTACATACCAATCACTGTCATACCTCCACACTCCTCTCCTGTACATACCCATCACTGTCATACCTCCACACTCCTCTCCTGTACATACCCATCACTGTCATACCTCCGCACTCCTCTCCTGTACATACCAATCACTGTCATACCTCCACACTCCTCTCCTGTACATACCGATCACTGTCATACCTCCGTACTCCTCTCCTGTACATACCAATCACTGTCATACCTCCACACTCCTCTCCTGTACATTCCGATCACTGTCATACCTCCACACTCCTCTCCTGTACATACCGATCACTGTCATACCTCCACACTCCTCTCCTGTACATACAGATCACTGTCATACCTCCGTACTCCTCTCCTGTACATACCGATCACTGTCATACCTCCACACTCCTCTCCTGTACATACAGATCACTGTCATACCCTCCACACTCCTCTCCTGTACATACAGATCACTGTCATACCCCCCACACTCCTCTCCTGTACATACTGATCACTGTCGTACCTCCGTACTCCTCTCCTGTACATACCGATCACTGTCATACCTCCACACTCCTCTCCTGTACATACCAATCAGTGTCATACCCTCCACACTCCTCTCCTGTACATACCGATCACTGTCATACCCCCCACACTCCTCTCCTGTACATACCGATCACTGTCATACCTCCACACTCCTCTCCTGTACATACCAATCACTGTCATACCCCCCACACTCCTCTCCTGTACATACCAATCACTGTCATACCCTCCACACTCCTCTCCTGTACATACCCATCACTGTCATACCGTCCACCCACCTCTCCTGTACGTACCGATCACTGTCATACCTCCGTACTCCTCTCCTGTACGTACGATCACTGTCATACCCCCACACTCCTCTCCTGTACGTACGATCACTGTCACACCTCCACACTCCTCTCCTGTGCATACCGATCACTGTCATACCTCCACACTCCTCTCCTGTACATACCCATCACTGTCATACCTCCCACACTCCTCTCCTGTACATACCGATCACTGTCACACCTCCACACTCCTCTCCTGTACATACCGATCACTGTCACACCTCCCACACTCCTCTCCTGTACATACCGATCACTATCACACTTCCACACTCCTCTCCTGTACATACCGATTACTGTCATACCTCCGTACTCCTCTCCTGTACATACCGATCACTGTCATACCTCCGTACTCCTCTCCTGTACATAACGATCACTGTCATACCTCCACACTCCTCTCCTGTACATACCGATCACTGTCATACCTCCGTACTCCTCTCCTGTACATACCAATCACTGTCATACCTCCACACTCCTCTCCTGTACATACCGATCACTGTCATACCTCCACACTCCTCTCCTGTACATACCGATCACTGTCATACCTCCACACTCCTCTCCTGTACATACAGATCACTGTCATACCTCCGTACTCCTCTCCTGTACATACCGATCACTGTCATACCTCCGTACTCCTCTCCTGTACATACCGATCACTGTCATACCTCCACACTCCTCTCCTGTACATACCGATCACTGTCATAGCCTCCACACTCCTCTCCTGTACATACAGATCACTGTCATACCCCTCACACTCCTCTCCTGTACATACTGATCACTGTCATACCTCCGTACTCCTCTCCTGTACATACCGATCACTGTCATACCTCCACACTCCTCTCCTGTACATACCAATCAGTGTCATACCCTCCACACTCCTCTCCTGTACATACAGATCACTGTCATACCCCCCACACTCCTCTCCTGTACATACCCATCACTGTCATACCTCCACACTCCTCTCCTGTACGTACCGATTACTGTCATACCTCCGTACTCCTCTCCTGTACATACCCATCACTGTCATACCCCCCACACTCCTCTCCTGTACACACAGATCACTGTCATACCTCCACACTCCTCTCCTGTACATACCCATCACTGTCATACCTCCGTACTCCTCTCCTGTACATACTACCCACCATAGTATCATCTGCAACTCCTCTCTTACATTTACTACCTGCAGTTATGCTCTTCTTCTTAAGATGTGGAATAACTCGATGACTTACATACTTTTCAGACCTTGTGAAATATTCTCGGCTGTTTTGAAAATAATACACTTTAATTTGTATTTCATGATAAATCCTGCCTCATCTCTGCCTCTCTACCTGCAGCCTAACAATGAGGTGTGCATGCAGCCACTGATCTATTTCTGGCTTTTGTCTCTCAGACATTCTAATGTTCATTTCTAGATCAAACCATCATCATCGGCCCCTTTATCTGTAGCTGAACCAAGTTGATGTCATACTGTCCATCCACTAACAAATATTAGTTACTACCTGGGGGGGAATGCATGAAGGTAAAAACCTCTACAACAACTTTAAGCGTTTTCCAAACTCCTCTGATAAAGTTTTTGTATGGGCCTTGGGAATGTGATTTGGGTTTTACTTGGACCTTCACATTATGCCCTGTGACAATGTTATGTTCAATCACCCTGGTAAGACCTGATAGTCCTGAAAAGATTTCCCTATCCCTCTCCAATTGAGTCCTGTCCGTGATACTTTGTTTATTTGCACTAACATACAATTTTAAGGACAAGCTTTTGGGGTATGTCCCCTTCTTCAAGGTCCAAGCAGTACTGATCACAAAGCTTAAGCAGAATGTTAGAAGGGATGTGGGGGATGAAAAAAAAAAAAGAGCCTAGAGATAAAAAACAGCAAAAGCAAAGACTGGGGGGAGACAACAGACAACACTTGTTCATGTAACAAAAAACATATGTGCTGAGAGCGTGCGCCCTGTGCGTTCCCAGCACAGCACACATGTGAGGTACTCACAGAAAGGTCCCGGTCCGCTCTTTCGATCGGGACCTTTCCCGATCATGTGACCGGCTGTGACGTCACGGCGGCCACATGACACTAAGCCCCATCCCGCCCACCTCCTGGTGCAGGAACGCCTCTTCACGCCGGGACGATCCCGCGTGAAGGGGTTAAGAACTAAAACATTGAGGTCTTCCATAATGTGGTCTGGTTGTGCGAAATGGTGTCCCACAGGTGTGCAAAAGTTATCTTCTTTATGTTCCTTGATGGTATGTCTGTGCAAATTCATCCTTGTTTGCACCTTCTGTCCTGTTTCACCAACAGAAGATCCTTTGCTGCATTTTCTGCACTGGGTAAGGTACACAACATTACTGGAGGTGCAGCTGTATGATCCGGAGACATTGAAGATCCCTTTTGAGTGTCTGACACTTTTTGATGGACTGATTTGGTTGCACAGTTTGCAGCGTTTTCTATTGCAGGGTTTGCTTCCGTTATTTGTGACATCATCATCAGAAGGAAGTTTCCTAATGATTAGTTTATTTCTGAGGTTGGGGGGTTGTCTGAAGGCCAGTATTGGGGGGTTGTCTGAAGGCCAGTATTGGGGGGTTGTCTGAAGGCCAGTATTGGGGGGTTGTCTGAAGGCCAGTATTGGGGGTTGTCTGAAGGCCAGTATTGGGGGGTTGTCTGAAGGCCAGTATTGGGGGTTGCTGGAATATTTCTTTCAGAGTTCTATCCTGTTATGATGGGTTGTAAATCTATGATTATTTTTCTTACCCCTTCTAGTGCTGGTTGTATGTGGTCACTAGAGGTACACGGTTGTTTTTTTTTTTTCTCTTTCTATTGGAGGAGATTTTCCCTTCGTGTTCTCAAGGCTGTGTTTATGCCGGTGTTGATGGGTTTTGTCCTTGTAACCTTTCTTATGGAAGGAGTCTGCTAGTGTCCTGAGATGTTTATCTCTGTCTCTTGGGTCAGAACATACTCGGTGGTATCTGATGGACTGACTGTGTATGATGGCACGTTTCGTGTGTTGGGTCAGAACATACTCGGTGGTATCTGATGGACTGACTGTGTATGATGGCACGTTTTGTGTGTTGGGTCAGAACATACTCGGTGGTATCTGATGGCCTGACTGTGTATGATGGCACATTTCCTGTGTTGGGTCAGAACATACTCGGTGGTATCTGATGGCCTGACTGTGTATGATGGCACGTTTCCTGTGTTGGGTCAGAACATACTCGGTGGTATCTGATGGCCTGACTGTGTATGATGGCACGTTTCGTGTGTTGGGTCAGAACATATTCGGTGGTATCTAATGGCCTGACTGTGTATGATGGCACGTTTCGTGTGTTGGGTCAGAACATATTCGGTGGTATCTCATGGCCTGACTGTGTATGATGGCACGTTTCCTGTGTTGGGTCAGAACATACTCGGTGGTATCTGATGGCCTGACTGTGTATGATGGCACGTTTCGTGTGTTGCGTCAGAACATACTCGGTGGTATCTCATGGCCTGACTGTGTATGAAGGCACGTTTCGTGTGTTGGGTCAGAACATACTCGGTGGTATCTGATGGCCTGACTGTGTATGACGGCACGTTTTGTGTGTTGGGTCAGAACATACTCGGTGGTATCTGATGGCCTGACTGTGTATGACGGCACGTTTCGTGTGTTGGGTCAGAACATACTTGGTGGTATCTGATGGCCTGACTGTGTATGACGGCACGTTTCGTGTGTTGGGTCAGAACATACTCGGTGGTATCTGATGGCCTGACTGTGTATGACGGCGCGTTTCGTGTGTTGGGTCAGAACATATTCGGTGGTATCTGATGGCCTGACTGTGTATGATGGCACGTTTCCTGTGTTGGGTCAGAACATATTCGGTGGTATCTAATGGCCTGACTGTGTATGATGGCACGTTTCGTGTGTTGGGACAGAACATACTCGTGGTATCTGATGGCCTGACTGTGTATGATGGCACGTTTCCTGTGTTGGGTCAGAACATACTCGGTGGTATCTGATGGCCTGACTGTGTATGATGGCACGTTTCCTGTGTTGGGTCAGAACATACTCGGTGGTATCTGATGGCCTGACTGTGTATGATGGCACGTTTCCTGTGTTGGGGGTGGAAGCTGGAACTGTGGAGGTAGTGGCATCTGTCGGTGGGTTTCCTGTATATTGAGGTGTGAAGCGTATCATCCCTGATGTATACTGGGGTGTCTAGGAAGGTGACGTGTGTTTGAGGATTCCATTTTTACTTTGATTGATGGATGAAAAGTGTTGATCAATGAGTAAAATTGTTTTAGGTTTTCTTCACCTTCTGTCCATATGATGAAAATATCATCAATATAGCGGTAGTATCTGGATGGTTTTTGTTCCATGCTGGTCAGGAATTGTTCCTCCAGGTCAGCCATAAATAAATTGGCATATTGGGGGGCCATTTTACTTCCCATCGCAGTGCCCAGACATTGGAGATAGATGTCCTTATTGAAGGCAAAGTAGTTGTGTGTAAGTATGAATTCAATGAGCCGTGTAACATCCTCAGCCGTGTATTTGTGGTCTGGTGAGGATCATAAGGATCTGTGACATGCAGCTAATCCATCCTTGTGAGGGATATTACTATACAGGGATACTACATCCATAGATTACTATACAGGGATACTACATCCATAGATTACTATACAGGGATACTACGTCCATATATTACTATACAGGGATACTACATCCATAGATTACTATACAGGGATACTACATCCATATATTACTATACAGGGATAATACATCCATATATTACTATACAGGGATACTACATCCATAGATTACTATACAGGGATACTACATCCATAGATTACTATACAGGGATACTACATCCATATATTACTATACAGGGATACTACATCCATATATTACTATACAGGGATACCACATCTATATATTACTATACAGGGATACTACATCCATATATTACTATACGGGGATACTACATCCATATATTACTATACAGGGATACTACATCCATAGATTACTATACAGGGATACTACATCCATAGATTACTATACAGGGATACTACATCCATAGATTACTATACAGGGATACTACATCCATAGATTACTATACAGGGATACTACACCCATAGTCACTAGAAGCGTATTAGATGGTAATTGCTGGATGTTGTTGATCTTGTTCAGAAAGTCAGTTGTGTCTTGCAGGAAACTAGCAGTGTTCCTGACTAACGGTTTTAAAAAATTTTCTACAAAGCCTGAGATTTGTTCGGTGAGTTTATTCATACCTGTTATGATGGGTCTGCCTGGATTTCTCCAAAAACTCTTTTACCTGCTGAGTTTGTGGCTTTGACAGAGTGGTGGCATCTCAGACTAGGTCCACCCCTGTGAATTAGCCTCAGCCAGGGCAGCTACCCGCTCTTGGTTTTTCCTGGGTTTTAATATATTGAAGTGGGAGATTTTGCTCAGGATTTTGGTTCCCAGGTTGGTGTACTTTATAACCTAGACTGGTTGTACATCCTCATCTGCCTCTTGTAACTTCTGTAAATGCCCCTTTTACCAGAGGCATCGCCTTAGGTATTCTTCCTCATATTTGGGTGATATGCTCTACCACTGTCTTATGTGGAGAGGATTTGGTGTATTAGGTCTGTTTATCTGGTTAATCAGTCCTTGTGGTCTTCACCCATACACAAACTCAAATGGAGAAAACCCGGTCAATGTTTGAGGAACCTCCCTGATGGCAAATATAAGCACTGGGAGTAAAGCACTCCCAACCTTTCCTATCCTTTCATACCACCCACTTAAGCATAGATTTTAGGGCTTTATTAAACCTTTTGACCATCCCATCTGTCTGTGGGTGATAGACAGAAATATGCAATTGTTTGATTTGGATCAGCGTGCACAGGTCAGCCATTACCTTTGAAATGAACAGGGTGCCTTGGTCTGTCAGGATCTCCTTAGGGAATCCTGTTCTTAATAATATGTTAAATAATTCCTTTGCTTTGTTTTTGCGGAGGTCTTCCTTAGAAGGACCATGTGACGGGAGGCACTTTGGATGGGGGGGCCCATGGAACACAGCTCACTTTGGGAAGGTGGGGAGACCCCTGTCTCAGCTCCCCATATCCCTCTTATGTGTAAGTCACCCTGTGCCTGTTAGGGGTGCAGGGTGATCTGTCCTAATATTGGGGTGGGGGTTGTAGATTGTTTAATGCCATGTGTTTGCATCCCATTGCTCTATTGTGTCTTGCTCGGGCACAAACTATTATGGGATGTATGTCTATGTGTATTGGCTTGGTGGGGGGGGGGGGTGTCTGCAGCAGCCGCCCTCCTGATGGGACTGTCTGTTGGTGTGTCTCTTGTTACTAAAGGTAGATTGCCCGCCCTGTGTCATTATTTAGGAAGGTGGATTGTTCCCTTGAATGTATATATCTTGTATCTACAGTCAGGTCTATAAATATTGGGACATGGACACAATTCTAACATTTTTGGCTCTATACACCACCACAATGGATTTGAAATGAAACAAACAAGATGTGCTTTAACTGCAGACTGTCAGCTTTAATTTGAGGGTATTTACATCCAAATCAGGTGAACGGTGTAGGAATTACAACAGTTTGCATATGTGCCTCCCACTTGTTAAGGAACCAAAAGTAATGGGACAATTGGCTTCTCAGCTGTTCCATGGCCAGATGTGTGTTATTCCCTCATTATTCCAATTACAATGAGCAGATAAAAGGTCCAGAGTTCATTTCAAGTGTGCTATTTGCATTTGGAATCTGTTGCTGTCAACTCTCAAGATGAGATCCAAAGAGCTGTCACTATCAGTGAAGCAAGCCATCATTAGGCTGAAAAAACAAAACAAACCCATCAGAGAGATAGCAAAAACATTAGGCGTGGCCAAAACAACTGTTTGGAACATTCTTAAAAAGAAAGAACGCACCGGTGAGCTCAGCAACACCAAAAGACCCGGAAGACCACGGAAAACAACTGTGGTGGATGACCGAAGAATTCTTTCCCTGGTGAAGAAAACACCCTTTACAACAGTTGGCCAGATCAAGAACACTCTCCAGGAGGTAGGTGTATGTGTGTCAAAGTCAACAATCAAGAGAAGACTTCACCAGAGTGAATACAGAGGGTTCACCACAAGATGTAAACCATTGGTGAGCCTCAAAAACAGGAAGGCCAGATTAGAGTTTGCCAAACGACATGTAAAAAAGCCTTCACAGTTCTGGAACAACATCCTATGGACAGATGAGACCAACATCAACATGTACCAGAGTGATGGGAAGAGAAGAGTATGGAGAAGGAGAGGAACTGCTCATGATCCTAAGCATACCACCTCATCAGTGAAGCATGGTGGTGGTAGTGTCATGGCGTGGGCATGTATGGCTGCCAATGGAACTGGTTCTCTTGTATTTATTGATGATGTGACTGCTGACAGAAGCAGCCGGATGAATTGTGAAGTGTTTCGGGAATATTATCTGCTCATATTCAGCCAAATGCTTCACAACTCATTGGACGCTTCACAGTGCAGATGGACAATGACCCAAAGCAGACTGCAAAAGCAACCAAAGAGTTTTTTAAGGGAAAGAAGTGGAATGTTATGCAATGGCCAAGTCAATCACCTGACCTGAATCCGATTGAGCATTTCACTTGCTGAAGACAAAACTGAAGGGAAAATGCCCCAAGAACAAGCAGGAACTGAAGACCGTTGCAGTAGAGGCCTGGCAGAGCATCACCAGGGATGACACCCAGCGTCTGGTGATGTCTATGCGTTCCAGACTTCAGGCTGTAATTGACTGCAAAGGATTTGCAACCAAGTATTAAAAAGTGAAAGTTTGATTTATGATTATTATTATGTCCCATTACTTTTGGTCCCTTATCAAGTGGGAGGCACATATGCAAACTGTTGTAATTCCTACACCGTTCACCTGATTTGGATGTAAATACCCTCAAATTAAAGCTGACAGTCTGAAGTTAAAGCACATCTTGTTCGTTTCATTTCAAATCCATTGTGGTGGTGTATAGAACCAAAAATGTTAGAATAGTGTCGATGTCCCAATATTTATGGACCTGACTGCATGTTAAAATACATTAGTCTTTTTCCTGGTTTCCTTCACGTCTGGTGCCATCTAGTCTTGTATGGTCAGCGGTGGTGTCTGTGGTCGGTGTTCAGATGAGAAGCGTGAGTCTAACGGAAGTACCCAAGCGCCCTCGGGGTCCGGTTCCGTCACATTGGTGGCAAGCGATGGGATTGTGCTTCCTGGCTGTGAACACATCCAAACCTCCACCGTGATCCAAGGTTCGGATAACAGGAGAGGAGAGACAGATACCACCCGCAGCTATGGAAACAGAGGTTTTATGGTGGATGCAGCAAGTGCTGGCTTACATGAACGATCATGTTTCTATACGGGACGAGCTTGGGTGGAGGAATGCGTCTGTCCAACAGTTGGATGAGGGTATAGAAGATGGAGCAGTCGGCTCATCCCTCCAATTACAGATCCCAGAATATATGGATCTAATGGATTTTTCACTGGAGGATGTTATGGGTGATGAGTCACCTGCCAAAGTGCTGCCACTGGGCCAAAGGGCCACCAGCCCATGCCATGGACATTTAGCCATTCCAGAGACTGGGGATTTGATAGACTTCTCTGCTGAGGAAAAACAACCTGGTGAGCCTCCTGCAAAAGAGCTGGCAACAGGGCCAAACATTGCTGAGCTCTACCCAGTATCAACAACAGCTTCAGTCTCCCTGAGAGAAGAGGCGGCCGGCCTTTCTCCTACACCATTGACAGGGACATGAGATTTCCAGCCAGCAGCATCTTTGGAGGTAAAAGAAACTTCTTTAGCTGAAGTGCTGACAACCGGACAGAGGGTCCAGGACCTCTGCCCCACACCTGTGGTAGTATCAGAGGCCCAGGGGGAGAAGGAAGAGGAGGTTATTGTCATTCCTCCCTGTAACGGAACCGGACCCCTCCTGCGCTGGGGTATTTCTGTTAAACGCCAGCTTCCCTGTCCGAACACGGACCCACGGACACCACCGCTGATCCTACAGGAAATAGACAGCACCAGACTCTTGTTAAGACAGGAAGTCAACTGCTTTATTTTAACACAAACACAAGATATATACACAGGGCGGGGAAACACAACCAGGAACAGGAAACACATCATCAGGCCGTCCCATCAAACCAAGACACAGAACAATGGGATGCAGCACATGGCAGAGAACATTGACCAACCCCCACGCCAATACACAAACAGTAAATCCCATAATAGTTTGCTAGAACAATAGGATGCAGCCACTTGGCAGAGAACAGTGAACAATGGACAACCACATGGCAGAGAACAATGAACAATGGACAACCACATGGCAGAGAACAATGAACAATGGACAACCACATAGCAGAGAACAATGAACAATCCCCACACCAATACACAATACTCAGACATTCCCACCCTGTACCCCTTAACAGGCACAGGGTGGGTTAAACATAAGGGTAATTTAGGGAGCTGACACAGGGGTCCCCCCACCTCCAAAAGTCACTCCTGTCACATATCTCCCCTTTCGGCAGGAGACTAACACAGAAGTAAATCCTAGACGAATAGACTCCGAAGTTAGTCAGTACTTCCAGTTCCCCAATGCCAGCACTCACACAGTACCCCAAACAAATTGTCCCACACAAAGCATTACTCACCCAGCCAACCTCTGCCTCTCTCGTAGAACATACCCACCTCTAGGGAGAAGTACGGACTGGTCCTTCTCCCTGAAGTCCTCTCAGCCACTGGAGAGAAGACAGGGTGGCTGGGCCGACTCCATCATGAGGTGGGGGATCTGGGCCGACTGCCCAGCATCCCTGGGGTATCCAGGTGGTGACTGTAGTCTCATCCACTTTGACTTGATGGACATCCCCCAGTATTTGCAAAGTAAGGCTGACATCCTCCTGTCCCAACGCCGGACCCTTTTCTGGGGTTGTGTCAGTGGAGACAGAAGTCCCATCCACGGACATCAGCTCAAGCTGCCGTTGTGAGGTGCCGATTGCATCCTCTTCCTGTAGCTCCTGCAGTGCTGATTGTTGTGGGCAGAGGTCAACAAAGCCATGCCCTGGTGCCAGCTCTTCTGCTGGAGGCGCGATGGCTGGTTCCTCCTCCGCAGAAAAGTCAATCAAATCCCCAGTCTCTGGAACTGGTGTCTGGGGATAGGGGTTCACCATCTCCTGTATGTGGAACCCAGAAAATGTTACCAGTGCTGGGCAGAGGTCACTAATGTTTTTCTGCTGGTTCCTCCTCAGTAGAGAAGTCTATCAGATCCCCAGTCTCTGGAATTTCCATTGCCGATTCTTGGGCATGCTGCCGAACATGTTTTAGCAGTTGCCTGTATGCCCTTTCCACATGCAGTTCTTTCTTCAGCAGGTATTCCAGATCTGGTTCAAGCTCTGAGACCCCTCTGAGACCAAACATTATTATTATTATACAGTATTTATATAGTGACAAAAAGTTTGCTCAGCGCTGTACATCATAGTGGGGGACAGTACATGAGACAATACAGTAACAATACAATACACGAGGGGTTTGAGGGCCCTGCTCCTTGGAGCTTACAATCTAGGAGGGAGGGGATAGTGGTACAGGAGAAAATGGCTGTGGGGGATGGAGTGGTAGGAGGAGTAGAGGAGATCGGCAGTTAGGTGAGGGCAGGGTAGGCTTCACTGAAGAGATGGGTTTTCAGGGTGTGCCTAAAGGTGAGGAGAGTAGGTGACAGTCTGATGGATTGGGGTAGTGAGTTCCAGAGGATGGAGGAAGACCTGGAGAAGTCCTGGAATCGGGCATGAGAGGAGGAGACCAGGGAGCTAGAGAGTAGGAGGTCTTGTGAGGAGCGAAGAGTACGTGTTGGGTGGTATTTGGATATTAGGTCGGTGAGGTAGTTTGGGGCAGTATTATGAATAGCTTTATACGTCAATTTTAGAAGTTTGAATTTTATGCGTTGGGCAATCGGAAGCCAGTGGAGGGATTGGCAGAGGGGGGTGGCAGATGCGGAGCGGTTGGTAAGGTGGATGAGTCTGGCTGCAGAGTTCAGGATAGACTTAAGTGGAGATAGTCTGTGATGAGGTAAGCCGGTGAGGAAGGAGTTGCAGTAGTCGAGTCGTGAGATAATAAGGGAGTGAACGAGTAGTTTAGTAGTGTCTGGGGTTAGGAATGTACGTATTTTGGAGATGTTGCGGAGGTGGAATCTGCATCAATTTGGCAGCGATTGGACATGGGGCTGGAAGGACAGATTGGAGTCTAGAGTGACACCTAGGACTTTGGCTTGCGGGCTGGGACTGATGATGGCATTATTAGTCGTGATGGAGAGGTTGGGGGGGGCGTGGGCTGGGGGGAAAACTAGGAGCTCGATTTTGGAAAGGTTTAGTTTGAGGAAGTGGAGTGACATCCAATCTGATATGTCGTTCAGTAGGTGTGTGATTCGGGCGGAGACTGAAGGGGTGAGGTGAGGGGTGGAGAGGTAGATTTGTGTGTCATTCGGCGTAGAGGTGGTAGTTGAAGCCGTGGGAGTGTAGCAGTTGGCCAAGGGAGGAGGTGTAGATGGAGAAGAGAAGGGGTCCGAGGACAGAGCCTTGGGGGACCCCAACAGAGAGGGGGAGAGAGGGGGAGGTTGCAGTGTTATAGGTAACAGTAAAGGAGCGTTGGGACAGATAGGAGGAGAGCCAGGAGAGAGCAGAGTCTCTGATGCCAAGGGAGTGTAGTTTTTTAAGGAGGAGGGGGTGGTCGACTGTGTCGAAGGCCGCGGAGAGGTCGAGGGGTAGGAGCACTGAGTAGTGGCCATTAGCTTTGGCGGTTAGCAGGTCGTTGGTGGTTTTGAGTAGGGCGGTTTTGGTGGAGTGTAGGGGATGGGAGCCAGACTGTAGGGGACCAAGGAGGTTGTTGTCGTTGAGGTGGGAGCTTAGGCGATTATAGACTAAGCGCTCATGGAGTTTGGATGTAAATGGCAGCAGGGAGATGGGTCTAAGGTTGTTCAGGTCGGTGGGGTCCAGGGAGGGTTTTTTGAGTATGGGAGTGATGTTCACGTGCTTTAGGGGGGAGGGGAATGTACCAATAGAGAGGGAGAGATTGAAAATGTGAGTGAGGGAGCGTAGGATGGAGGAGGAGGGTGACTGTAGGAGTTGTGTGGGGACAGGGTCAAGGGGGCAGGTGGTGAGGCTGGCTTCAGAGAAGACCTTAGCGACCTCTTCAGTGGTAGCAAGGTTGAAGGAGTGGAGTGTTGGGGGGGTTTTAGTGTGCAGGATGTTAGGTGGGGTGGGGGTATGGGCAGTTGCGAGGTCAGAGGAGGGGAGTGTTGAGAGGGTTATCATGGGAGGGAGGCTATGTGGGGTGGAAGTCTGAGCATTGGCGATGTCCCTAGGAATTGCGTCGATCTTGTTTTGGAAGTGGTTGGCAATCTCGTGGACAGTGAGTGAGGTACTGGGTAGAGGTGGGGGGGAGAGAGTAGGGAGTTGAAAGTAGAGAAGAGCCGGCAAGGACTGGTAGAGAGGGTATTGATGAGTGTTATGAAGTAGGCTTGTTTGGCAGTGTAGAGGGAGGAGGTGTAGGTGAGGAAGGCAGACCTGTATAGGGTGAACACTTGTTGGGATCTGGTTTTGCACCATAATCGCTCCAGCTCATGACTGCGTCATTTAAAATATTTGGTGTGGTCGTTCTGCCAGGGTTGAAGCGGTCGGGGTCTAATGCTACGTGTGGTTAGGGGTGCTAAGGAGTCTAGGGTGGCTGACAGCGAGTCGTTATACGCAGTAGTGGCCAGGTCAGGGCAGGACAGTGGAAGGATACTGTTGTAAAGTCGGTCAGCTGCAGAGTGAAGAGGGGCCGGGTTCAGGTTGCGGAGGTTACGGCTGGTGATGGTTTGACATTTGGGGGGGAGGTGTTTGAGGATGGGGAGACAGAGAATGTAATGAGGTTGTGGTCAGAAAGAGGGAAAGGGGTGTTTGTGAGGTTGTGGAGGGTGCAGAGATGAGAAAAAACAAGGTCCAGGGTGTTCCTGTTGGAGTGGGTGGAGGACTGTGTACACTGTGTGAGTGCAAAAAAGAGGTTAGGTGGAGGAGTTGGGATGTAGCCGGGTTATTGACGTTGATAGGGATATTGAAGTCTCCAAGGATGATGGTGGGTAGCTCTGAGGAGAGGAATAAGGGTAACCAGGCGAAGAAATCATTGAGGAAGCGGGATACGGGTCCAGGAGGCCGATAGATTACTGCAATCCTCAGAGGGGTAGGAGAGAATAGCCGGATGCAGTGGGCCTCAAAGGAGGAGAAGGATAGAGGGGGGTTTGGGAGGATCTGGAAGGTGCTCAGCGGTGACAAGAGCATGCCGACCCCACCACCTCTACGACCGCTTGGTCTGGGTGAGTGGGTCCAGACGAGACATCCATAGGAGAGTGCTGCAGGGGAGGTAGAGTCAGTGGCTTGGATCCAGGTTTCGGTGACCGCTAGGAGGTTGAGGGAGCGGGAGATAAAGAGGTCATGGATGGTGGTGAGCTTGTTGCAAACCAATCAGGCCTTCAGGAGTGCACACAAGAATGGAGGGGTGGTTGTGGGGAGCAAGGGGACAGGTATTAGGTTGAGGGGGTTGCAGCAGTTTGTGGAAGTAGGAGGGTGCCTAGTGGGTGAGTGAGGTGGTGAGGGGCCAGGGTTCGGGGAGATGTCCCCGGCAGTTAGGAGAAGAAGAAGGGTGAGAAAGGTGGCATGGGAGCTGGATGTGCAAGAGCGTGTGAGTCTGTCAGTGGTGTTGTGTGGGTCGGTGGGAGAGTCGAGTATTAGGAGGAGGTGGTGAGAGCCGCAGTGGGGAGATGGAAGCAGTGAGGGTGCGATGTATATTTGTTATGGAGGAGAAGGGGCGGTAGAGAGAGGAGATTTTGGGAATGGAGGAGAGGCGTATGAGGAGGAGGAGTACAGGTGGCATTTTAGGAGGGTAAACGGAGAGGTGGACAGGTGAGGAAGGTGAAAGGTTTCTCAGGGCGTATTGTTGTGGATAGTCCATCGTGCAGTGGCATATCATGTTGAAGTAGCTTTTTATAGCAGGAGTTCTAGTGATTAGGATCAGGGTGGGTAGGGATCAGTTCGGTAAGTTGTAGGTTGCAAGTTCCAGATTGTGTGAGTCTCAGATTGGAGGGTTATGAGGGGGGTCGTCAGGTGGGCTGCAGGTCGGAGTAGGGTTGATAATCCGAAGGGTTTCAGGTCAGGGCCGGGTTGATCATCCAATGGGCACAGGAGGTCCGGGATGGTAGTCCTCACCAAGGCAGGGCCGTTCTCCGGGGGCAGGGTCACTCGCCAAGTCTACTTCGGGGGTGGATAGAGGGGCCTCGGGTCAAGGTAGGGCCACATCTTGGTAGGCTGTGGCAGGTTTCGCTACTCACAGGGGTAGGCAGGAGGGCCTCGGATCCAGGTCAGGCCTCGATGTGGAAGGCTGAGTCGGGTCTCGCAGGCCGGGTTCATCTGTGGGTTCAGGAGGAGAAGGAGATGGGGACTGTAGGCTCACGGTTGCGGTGAGCATGCCGTGGTGGGTCTTGACGATCTTTTAGACTGTAGGCTTACTGCTGGGTGGATTGCCGGAGGAGCGTGCAGGGGTAGGCCACGGTAGGCCTCGCCAGGCCGGGTACTGTAGTTGCCTTGGAGGGGGGATCTGGGTGACACCGCTCTACCCTCCAGGTGCGGGTGAGGTTGGGGGGTCGTCCCTGCTCAACTTCAGTCCTCTTTGGTGCGGTGGGAGAGCGGTGGGTGGCTGGGTCATCTGCTGCAGGCTGCGATCTTGGATGGAGTAGGCCATGGCTTGGTAGGAGTGGGCCGAGTTCGGCCCTGCTGGGACAGGCACTGTAGTGGACTGCCGGAGGCTCGGGGGTTATCAGCATCCGCCCCCTGCTGCTGTTAGATCGATGGGCGAGTAGCTAGCCGCGACAGGGCCCGGTGTCTGCAGGTGTTGTAGGCCGCTGTAGGCCATGTAGCAGGCCCCGATCCACCGGACTGGACGGAGTTCCAGGCTATGCGGTGGCAGAGGCACAGAGGGCGGCTGTGCAGCACACGCTGGGGAGAAGGAAGCAGGACAGGAGGGAGCAGGAGGCAGGAGGCTCCGGGTGCTAAAGGCAGCGTGGAAGGCCCTGCTTCATGGGGTCAGACGGAGCTCTGGGCAGCGCTGCTCCCCCCCTTCAGAAACAGGGAGCGGCTGGGCAGCATGTGGAGGGGAGGGGGCCCGGGGACTTGGATGTGGCAGGCCAAGGCGGGCCCTGCTTTGTCTGATGCCGCGACGGCAGCTGTGGAGATTCGGGATGTGTAGATCCGGCAGAGTACCAGGCCACGTGGCGGTGGATCGTAGCCTCTCTGCCTTCTCGCAACTCCTCCAGGGTAGGTTCTCCTTCATCGCCAAACACAAAAAGATCTGTAAGGCTCTCCCACAGCAATCCAGGGCCACGAAAGTCATATCCCTCCGGACAGCACTCTGTTGACACTCCTAAATATTCCTGCTCTGCGTACCATCGCAAAGCCCTATATCGGTTGTCCAGCTCTATCTCCTGCTGGACCAGCCTGTCCAACTCAGTCACCCATTGCTCCTGGGGTCGCTCTCCCAGGAATGGCATCCATAACTTCAGATGGTCCCTGGCCCGTTCCCCTGGGTTGGATTACACTTGCCTTTGTCCATACCAGCAGCCTGAAGGTCTCCTCTCCAAAGCACCTCCCAAATCCGCTGCCTTAGCTCCAGGTACTGATCTGTAGACACAGTCCTGGGGTATGTTGCAAGAACAGTCTGCAGCAACCCTGGGAATTCTGATGCCAGGTCCATATCTCCACTGGGGTGACTGACGTCTCCTTTCCTGCTCTTGGATCCCGGTGGTTTGGATGTGTTCACAGCTTGGAAGCACAATCCCACTGCTTGCCACCAATGTAACGGACCCCGACTGCTCTAGGGTATTTCCTGCTTCCCTGTCCGACCACAAACCCACGGACACCACCACTGATCCTACAGGAAATAGCACCAGAATCTTCTTAAGACAGGAAGTCAACTGCTTTATTTTAACACAAACACAAGATATATACACAGGGCGGGGAAATACAACCAGGAACAGGAAACACATAATCAGGCCGTCCTATCAAACCAAGACATAGAACAATGGAATGCACATGGCAGTGAACATTGACCAACCCCCATGCCAATACACAAACAGTACATCCCATAATAGTTTGCTAGAACAATAGGATGCAGCCACTTGGCAGAGAACAGTGAACAATGGACAACCACATGGCAGAGAACGATGAACAATCCCCACACCAATACACAATACTCGGACATTCCCACCCTGTACCCCTTAACAGGCACAGGGTGGGTTAAACATAACGGTAATTTAGGGAGCTGACACAGGGGTCCCCCCACCCCCAAAAGTCACTCCTGTCACACTCCCACACAGTCAGCCAGAGTGGAGGAAACTGTCTTCCCTCCCAAGCCAGGATCTGTGCACCAGGGGGACAGTGACAGAGGAATTCCATCCCAGGAGCAGATCCACAGTCTGGGAGTGGAGGAAGCCGGCTTCCCTTCCCTATGGTTAGCCGGAGCAGATATGGGGTCCCCAGCAGAAGTGCTGGCAACAGGACAGAGCACTGCTGGCCTCTGCCTAGCAACTACAGTCACCACCTGGATACCCCAGTGATGCTGGGCAGTCGTCCCAGATCTCAAACGGCATGATGGAGTCGGCCCAGCCACCCTGTCTTCTCTCCAGCAGCTGAGAGGACTTCAAGGAGGACCAGAGCATACTTCTCCACAACGGCGGGTATGTTCTATGAGAGAGGCAGAGGGTGGCTGGGTGAGTAATGCTTTGTGTGGGACAATTTGTTTGGGATACTGTGTGGGTGCTGGCATTGGGGGACTGGAAGTACAGACTAACTTTGGAGTCCACCTGTCTGGGGTTTCCTCCTGCGTTAGTCCCCTGCCGAAAGGGGAGATATGTGATGGGAGTCACTTTGGGTGGGAGCCCCATGGAACACAGCTCACTTTAGAGAGGTGGGGAGACCCCTGCCTTAGCTCCCCATATCCCTATTATGTGTAAGTCACCCTGTGCCTGTTAGGGGTACAGGGTGATCTGTCCTAATATTGGGGTGGGGGGTTGTGAATTGTTTAATGCCATGTGGTTGCATCCCATTGTTCTCTTGTGTGTCTTGCTTGGGAGCAAACTATTATGTGATGTAAGTCTATGTGTATTGGCTTGGTGGGGGGTGTCTTCAGCAGCCCTCCTGATGGGACTGTCTGTTAGTGTGTCTCTTGTTACTAAATGTAGATTGCCCGCCCTGTGTCATTATGCAGGGAGGGGGGGGGGTTGCTCCCTTGAATGTATATATCTTGTATCTGTGTTTAAATAAAGTAGTCTATTTCCTGGTTTCCTTCACTTCTGGTGCCATCTAGTCTTGTATGGTCAGCGGTGGTGTCTGTGGTCAGTGTTTGGACAGGGAAATCAGGAGTCTAACGGAAGTACCCAAGCACATTCGGGGTCCGGTTCCATTACAGACCGCTTCTAGATAACTTGGTGTATAATCGTGCACCAAAGGATATATTAGTTACCCTGGGTTGATCAGATCCATTGTAATACTCTCAAATGACTATAGCCAAAGGTACCAGGAGGTTAGTTGACAAATGGGACATGAACCACAATACCTCTTCACAATAGCAGTCATTCTGGCCAGTAGAACTGGTCTGTTATCTTTGCCTTTGATTTCTCAGTCCACAGGTGACCTCCCCATGTGTCATTGTGAGCCATATCGAGTACCATGTATCAAAGGCTTGGAGACCAATAACTGTTACACTTTCCCAAACTTTGGTGACTTGATACAGCAACTCACTATTCACCACAAAGTATAGAAACCTCCTTTTGGCTTCAAGCACTTGTGATCCTCTATTAATCACAGTGACTTGTTCGCTGGCATTTTTTTAAAATGTTGGGTCCTGCATTTGGGCGATACCAAATGCTCACCTTGACATTTCTAGGTCAGCACTACAGTAACCTCCTCCCCCATCTTCTTCAGACATAGCCTACAATGGGAAAGTTCCCTCTACATCCTTCCCAACCATAAGGTGCATAGGAGATACACCGCTCCCCATCACAATGTCCAGCCCTTCAAAGTGAATACACCTGTGACCATGTTCAGGCATACCTCTGCTCACATAGTCCCACAGTTCCACAAAGAAAGGACAGTACCACTATGATGTCATATATCAGATTGTGTGCAACCCCAACCCTTTGGGTATCCATGCCACACGTAGCAGTGATAAGTCAGTTGTATCAATGGATATTCTTTAGTTTTCCTATATATGCATACTACCCGCGTGGTCTTAATTAGGGGCCCACTCTCCCAATTACTCTGGTATGGACAAGGGTTACCTTAATATTGGAGTCCAGTAATGCCTGGGCATGAAGCTGATTCACCCAGATGTCACATTTTAGTCGCCCCTCAATCAAATCCAGGTGGGAAGTACAGACCCTTTGAGCATAGCAGGAAACCCTCATTAACACTCTGTACTTCATGGGCTCCTCCTGCGGCATGGACATGGCCCTAGGTGTGATACCATCAGTACAGCATGTTCTCATTCTTTTGTGCTGGAGCAGAACTCTGAGACACTGGTTTGGTAGCTCCCTGACTCCTGAGTGCTGGTTCCCAGTTTTGGTGATGACTTTGTTCTCTGTACTGCCAAAGCTCCTGAGGACTTGGCAGGTCCAAGTAGTTCCTCCACCATGGTGTACCGTTCCACCAGTAGGTCCACCACTTAGGGTTCCTCATAGTTGACGCAATGTTGAAGCCCACTAATTTGCTCCTCAGGTACTGGTCCACATTGACCCATTTCACAGTCTGAGGTTTTGTCAACTTCTCCGGTTACATCAACTTCATGGGAGGTTGCAGTTGCATTTGGGAACATGTTGACTGGTTGGTCCAATCCTTCCAACAATGTATTCAGTGTCCATGGACAGCAACAGTCACTCTAAGGTGGGCCAAGATCTCCCCATTTAGATTATTGGCATCAGCTGGTAGGAGGTCACAGTAGGCTTTCTGCAGCTCCCCTGACAGGAAAGGAGAGATGAGGCCGGCCCACTGGTTCTGAGGCCACCCCTCTCCCTCGGCCATGCATTCAAGTGTTGTCAGGAATCATCACAGGGAGTAAGTTTTTGCAGGAAATGGCTGACCCTCCCCATCGCTGAGCTGCTAGGGCAGCAACAATCTTCAGATGCTCCACTAGAGTGACCAACTGGGTCTGCACAGACTTCCTCTGAACCTATAGTTTATTGAATTATCATCGTATGCAGAAATTTATTTTTGCTGTAGTGATTCTTTGGGGGTTTTGTCAAATGCTTTTTTTGTGGGCCGTATTATGTATTTCCATTAGTTTTGGGGTAGAAACATATTTAGCCCTTAGAACTATCAAGGCTCACATGTCTGCCCTGTCTGTCCTTGTTCAACATTCTCTTGCTACTAATTAATTATTATGTACTTTCACTCAAGGAGTTTGAGATGTTCTGCTCCCCCCCCCCCCTGTTTTGTTATTTAAAAATAAGTCATACTTTACCTTTTTTGCATTGGTCCATGTCCCACCTGGCACTGCCCTTGTGTCCTTTCTTTCACAATCCCTGGCCTATTAGGCTGGAAAATGAAGAGCGTTGATTTTCAAGATTCACCTCCTATTGGCTACCATTGGATATGTATTTTAGTCTGCGTTGTTCGGGTTTTTAGATGCACTTGCCGAATGTACCTGAAAATCTGAACCCGAGTATCTTCACCCATCACAATGCAGCACAATGCTCTGAATGAGAACAAAGAATGAGATTCTGCTGCAGAAAACTGTAAGAAATTGTCAATTTTACCAGCCAATGGGAATAATCTAGTGTCCTCCATAAAATACAAACATTTAGATATGTACAATGTTGTAGATATACTTTCTATATATTAGATATATTTAAAGGATAGCTCCACTTTTGTGGGGAAAGTGACAAAAAATATGACATATACATATGATCCACAATCCATATTGTAATTGAATGTTTTTAAAAATGATTTTTTTCCTGTTCAATCTGCAGCGCTGTTATTTTCTGTAAAATTCAATGCAATATGGCAACCTGGAGGCGTTCTATAAACAGCTTGTGTACTGAACACCCCTCAGAAATGTCATTTCCTGCTGCTGTGATTGGGTCATTGATTTTCCCAGAAGTCTTCACTAAAAAAGTTACATTTTAGGCATCCTGTTGTACAAAGATTTTATTTTTGATGTGATACTCCCAAGGTCTAATCACTTCTAAAGGGATGCAGACTTTCCTCATTAGAACACTGCAGGGGCATCAACTAAATAATCATGAAAATGTCACCCCCATTCACATCCACTTTACACATTGACATCTTCAGAGCAGAAACAGGTTGGAATCTACAACAAAGTTATTAAAATCCCAGCAATGTACATTGATCACTCAGATTATTTTTTCAACAAAAATGCAGTTACTCTTTAAAAAGAGAGTTAAAATAGGAAGTAACTTTATTTAACCCTTTATATAGAATTCTGACTTGTATTTATTTTTTTTTCTATACAGGTGGATTGAGGAACCAAGTTTTTGGTCAAGTTGCTCTTTATATGTACAACTGAGCTACGTGGGAAATCCATTCTCAGAGGACAACAGGAGAGAAGTAATTTCAGTGTTCTGGAAGTGAAACGTCCATCCCATGTATACATAAGAGGAGTCATTTTAAAAGTTACTTCTTCTTTGGAAAGTGAAAGGTTTTACAATGAAGGCAAAACGCATCACACAGCAGGAGACGGACACTGGTGAGAAACCATTTCAGTGTTCTGAATGTGACAAACCTTTTACAACAAAGGGTAATCTTATAAAACACAAAAAGATTCACACCGAAGAGAAGCCAAATCAGTGTTCTGAATGTGACAAAGCTTTTATAGTGAAGGCAGATCTTATCAGACACCAGAGGGGCCACACTGGAGAGAAGCCATATCAGTGTTCTGAATGTGACAAAACTTTTAAACATAAGGAAGGTCTTAAAATACACAAGATGATTCACACTGAAGAGAAACCATTTCAGTGCTCCAAATGTGACAAGGATTTTCTACGGAAGGCACAGCTAATCGAACACCAATGGGTTCATACTGGAGAGAAGCCATATCAGTGTTCTGAATGTGATAAAGCTTTTACAGTGAAGTCAAGTCTTATCACACACCAGAAGATTCACACTGGAGAGAAGCCATATCAGTGTTCCGAATGTGATAAATCTTTTGCACAGAAAACTAATCTTATCTCACACCAAAAGATTCACACTGGGGAGAAGCTGTATCAGTGTTCTGAATGCGATAAAGCTTTTACAACAAAGTCAGGTCTTATCTCACACCAGAAGATTCACACTGGAGAGAAGCCATATCAATGTTCTGAATGTGATAAATCTTTTGCACAGAAAGCTAATCTTATCTCACACCAAAAGATTCACACTGGAGAGAAGCTGTATCAGTGTTCTGAATGCGATAAAGCTTTTGCACATAAGGAAAGCCTTCTCTCACACCAGAAGAGTCACACTGGAGAGAAGCCATATCAGTGTTCTGAATGTGGCAAAGCTTTTACAACAAAGTTAGGTCTTATCACACACCAGAAGATTCACACCGGAGAGAAGCATTATCAGTGTTCTGAATGTGATAAAGCTTTTATAATGAGGGCTCATCTAATCTCACACCAGAGGAATCACACTGGAGAGAAGCCATATCAGTGTTCTGAATGTGATAAAGCTTTTACACATAAGAAAAGCCTTCTCTCACACCAGAGGAGTCACACTGGAGAGAAGCTGTATGAATGTTCTGAATGTGGCAAAGCTTTTGCAACCAAAACAAAGCTTTTGTCACACCAGAGGGTTCACACTGGAGAGAAGCCATATCAATGTTCTGAATGTGGCAAAGCTTTCCCATTGAAGCCAAGTCTTATCAGACACCAGAGAATTCACACTGGAGAGAATCCATATCAATGTTCTGAATGTGACAAAGCTTTTAGACGTATTGAAAGCCTTAACATACACAAGAAGATCCACACAGGAGAGAAGCCATATCAGTGTTCTGAATGTAACATAACTTTTGCATTGAACTCAGAGCTTATCCTTCACCAGATACGTCACACTGGAGAGAAGCTATATCAATGTTCTGAATGTGATAAAGCTTTTATACATAAGTCAAAGCTTTTCAGACACCAGAAAATTCACACTGGAGAGAAATCATTTCAGTGTTCAGAATGTGACAAAGGTTTTATAGTGAAGTCACAGCTTATCATACATGAGAGGATTCACACTGGAGAGAGGCCATATCAGTGTTCTGAATGTGATAAAGCTTTTACTTGCAAGAAGGTGTTTATCAGACACCAGAGGATTCATGCTGGAGAGAAGCCATATCAATGCTCTGAGTGTGACAAAGCTTTTACAATGCGGCCAGAGTTTATCAGACACAAGATGGTCCACACTGGAGAGAAGCCATATCAGTGTTCTGAGTGTGGCAAAGATTTTACACGTAAGGAAAGCCTTATCAGACACCAGAGAGTTCATTCTGGAGAGAAGCCATTTCAATGCTCAGAATGTGATAAAGCTTTTAAGCATAAGGAAAGCCTTGTTATACACCAGAAGGATCACAAGGGAGAGAAGCCATATCAGTGTTCAGAATGTGACAAAGCTTTTATAGTAAAAAAAGATCTTATCAGACATCAGAGGATTCACACTGGAGAGAAGCCATATGCATGTTCTGAATGTGATAAAGCTTTTACAACAAAAGTAGTTCTTAAAAGACACCAGATGAGTCACACTGGAGAGAAGCCGTATCAGTGTTCTGAATGTGATAAAGCTTTTGAAGCGAAGGCTATTCTTATCTCACACCAGAGGGTTCACACTGGAGAGAAGCCATATCAGTGTTCTGAATGTCATAAATATTTTAAACATAAGGAAACCTATATCAGACACCAGAGTATTCATACTGGAGAGAAGCCATATCAGTGTTCTGAATGTGATAAAGCTTTTAGACAGAGGGAAGGTCTTATCAGACACCAGGTGGTCCACACTGGAGAGAAGCCATATCAGTGTTCAGAATGTGACAAAGCTTTTACTATTAATTACAGATTAATCAGACACCAGAGAATTCACAAGCTTCAGCTGCAGTGAGAAAACTCTGAGAGAAGGGAGGTGTTAAATGGATAACAGCTAATCCACAATCAAAGAGTTGCATGTACCTCCTTACTTTCACACCTCATGTCATCCCACAAACTAGTGAAATGTATAATGCTACTTTAAAAAGCAAACTAAAAAGTATAAGTAAACAATGGATGGATTTCTTGAGATTAGTGCTTATCTCCATCTGCACTCACCTATAAAGTCTTTGAACCTTTTACCTTTGATCATTTTTTCAGAGAAGCACCAATGACTGAACTGTTTCCTCACGATTCTCATCCTATTAATCTCCTGTTTAAGAGGGTTTGATGGAACATATAAAGCATTTTCATTCTTTTCTAACTGAGCTGTGTTCCCAAGTGCTTTTTCATTGCCAGATTCTGAGCTAATACAATAACAACACTGCCTCAGTGCCAGAGACTAGGTAGTGGTCAAGTGGCATCTTGCCAAATCTTTGAAGTCTTAGAAGGAAAGTCCTTTCCACATTCTTCTACTGATACATCATCAGTGATGCCTGAGGGTTCCTCTTAAGTCCACCTTGTTTACATCTCCCACTATACATTCCACTTCTCTCCAATGATTCAAGCCTTATTTCAACATCCTCACATAGATGACATCTTTACAGGCAGATCTTCGGCTGGGACACCAGACAAGGAGAAGTCTTTGTTCAGTGAGAAAGCAACTTCCTAAGCTGGCATAAGCCTTCAAACAGTGACTTTCTGCTGTTTTTTGGAATGAGCTTGACAGTCCCACTTAAACCCAGCTGGTCCCATGTGTGTTCCATCCAGTTTTGCGGGGATTCTATCAGGTGAAGATTGGATGTCCTTGTTATCTTATTTCTCTGTCCAGCTATTGCTCCTCTCCATAGACATATCACACAGGACAACTACAAGAGATCTGATCTTACAAAGTGCTGAGTGTGCGGTCATATTCCTACAGTTGGGTTCTCTTTATTGACTCTGACTGGACAGATCTCGTTTTTGGAAGTTTGCTTGTGAAAGACAATATTGGATCCTAGAAATGTTACGCTGTTGGCCCTAAAGTGTAATTATGAAATTATTGATGCAATATCAATAATTACACAAATGCTGAAACCTGTCATTGCCACTTTAGTCCCAGAGAGGTTTTTCTTCTTTCTATGTTTGGCAATGTCCCAGTTCTATGTATTATAAATGTATCATTTGTAGTCTACCCAGATGTATTATACATCATGTTTTGGGGGACAGATAGGGCTTTTATTCGGTATGAAATTTGTATAAATTTTGTATTCCCAATGCAGTGTTTAGGTAATTTGTGCACCCCCAAAATTTTTAATTTCAAAATATAATCAACAAAGTCTGCTGATTAAAAATGATTTCACATTAGTGGAACGTTTATGTAATGTAGTGGAATAGTAACGCTCACGTTGGACTTTAGGAGAGCTTTATTCCCCTTGTTTCCTATATTTTATTATCTCTTGGTGGGTCTAGAAATGGTCAGTGGGGACCAGATCCAGACCCACACAGGCATCTGCCATAGTGATCTATTGCTGGCTGCAACCAGCATCTCTAGAGTGTTTAATACAGCAAACATTTCATAAACAAGATGGGGAATCTACATGATGAATAAGATGAACCTGCGTACCGGAGTCATGAATCATATAACCAATGACACCATTGATAGTATAGCAGAAGTGGCTCCATCACCTAAGGGGGTGTCACAGAACTGCATGACTATCTCGGAAGCTCAAGGTGGAGTCTACAAACTGGTGTCAGAATGTTGTCCATTTATATTAGATCATGAGGATCTCAGAAGGGGATATCTACACAAGGTAATGGAGTTCCAACAGTCACCTGGGTGGGAGGAAGTTGGATCTATTATCTTGAATGGGTTTAGTTGGAACTTGGTTCCAACAACGAGAGGCAATCGGATATTCCCGGGATCAACTTTACCCATAAATGTTGTATCCAGTTATATTCTGTGTATCCAAGAAAGAATCCAGGACTTTCCTACAGCAATCCACTGAGCTGGCCACAACCAACTCTTGAGGGAGTCTATTCCACATTCTCACAGCTCTCACTGTGAATAAACCTTTCCGTGTTTGGAGATTACATTTATTTACCTCCAGACGTAAAGAGCGCCCCCTTGTCTTCTGTGATGACCTCAGGGGGGATAACTCTACACTGAGTTCACTATATGAACCACTGATGTATTTATACATGGAGATCATATCCCCCCCCCCTTATGTATTATACATGGAGATCCTATCCCCCCTTATGTATTATACATGGAGATCATATCCCCCCTTATGTATTATACATGGAGATCATATCCCCCCCCTTATGTATTATACATGGAGATCATATCCCCCTTATGTATTATACACGGAGATCATATCCCCCCCTTATATATTATACACGGAGATCATATCCCCCTTATGTATTATACACGGAGATCATATCCCCCCCTTATATATTATACATGGAGATCATATCCCCCTTATGTATTATACATGGAGATCATATCCCTCCTTATGTATTATACATGGAGATCATATCCCCCCTTATGTATTATACATGGAGATCATATCCCCCCTTATGTATTATACATGGAGATCATATCCCCCCCCCTTATGTATTATACATGGAGATCATATCCCCCCCTTATGTATTATACATGGAGATCATATCCCCCCTTATGTATTATACATGGAGATCATATCCCCCTTATGTATTATACATGGAGATCATATCCCTCCTTATGTATTATACATGGAGATCATATCCCCCCTTATGTATTATACATGGAGATCATATCCCCCCTTATGTATTATACATGGAGATCATATCCCCCCCTTATGTATTATACATGGAGATCATATCCCCCCTTATGTATTATACATGGAGATCATATCCCCCCCTTATGTATTATACATGGAGATCATATCCCCCCTTATGTATTATACATGGAGATCATATCCCCCTTATGTATTATACATGGAGATCATATCCCTCCTTATGTATTATACATGGAGATCATATCCCCCCCTTATGTATTATACATGGAGATCATATCCCCCCTTATGTATTATACATGGAGATCATATCCCCCTTATGTATTATACATGGAGATCATATCCCCCTTATGTATTATACATGGAGATCATATCCCCTCTTATGTATTATACATGGAGATCATATCCCCCTTATGTATTATACATGGAGATCATATCCCCCCTTATGTATTATACATGGAGATCATATCCCCCCTTATGTATTATACATGGAGATCATATCCCCTCTTATGTATTATACATGGAGATCATATCCCCCCTTATGTATTATACATGGAGATCATATCCCCCCTTATGTATTATACATGGAGATCATATCCCCCCCTTATGTATTATACATGGAGATCATATCCCCCCTTATGTATTATACATGGTGATCATATCCCCCCTTATGTATTATACATGGAAATCATATCCCCCTTATGTATTATACATGGAAATCATATCCCCCCTTATGTATTATACATGGAGATCATATCCCCCCCTTATGTATTATACATGGAGATCATATCCCCCCCCTTATGTATTATACATGGAGATCATATCCCCCCTTATGTATTATACATGGTGATCATATCCCCCCTTATGTATTATACATGGAAATCATATCCCCCTTATGTATTATACATGGAAATCATACCCCCCCTCTTCTCAGTAGAGAATACATTCAGTTCCTCTAATCTTTCCTCATAGCTGATCTCCTCCATGCCTCGTATCAGTTTGGTTGCCCTTCTCTGTACTTCCTCCAGTTCCCCAATGTTCTTTTTGTGAATTGGAGGCCAAAACTGAACTGCATATTCCAGATGAGGTCTTATTAATGATTTGTACTGGGGGAACTGATATCTCAGTTTACATACAGGGTAATACATTGTATACATACAGGATCTATTATATTATACATGTATCACTCAATTCTGCAAGTGGTTCTGATTTACTATCGCTGTTCTCTAGCCGGTCTAAAACCAGATGACCTAAAGGGACGCTTTTTGGACGCCATGGACTTTCCTAAGTTCCCAGGCAGAAAGAACAGTAAAAATGCAGGCAGGGCGCCGGACAAAGCACTCGGGACAAAATGTATGTGAAATGCTTTGAAACAGCAATGTTTTACTATGTAATAATAGTTTTAAAAAAAATGTCAGTTTTAGAAAATTTTCAAATTTGCCGCCGGTTCCGGTACCCGTACGTCCCGACATCACAGGGACCGGAACACGGAAGCCAGATGCCGGCATCAGCCGGAGGAGATGGCTGGGGATGCTGCAGGGGGGACATCGCGGGAGCGAAGGACAAGTTAAGCACTGCAGTGAATCCCGGAGGAACGCCGCAGTGTATTCCCGAGTGTAGCTCGGGGGGGGTTACCGCTTGTGGTACTGAAATTTTACCCCGAGCTACACTCGGGAATACCGCCAGGGGGGGTTAAACATATTTTTCAGAATTTTTTTTAACATATAAATAAGTCATTTTAACATAGATTTTTACATATATTTGTAAATGCGTTCCAAAAATGTAGATTTGTATTTTTAAAGACATACAGTATATTTGAAATTATTTTTTTTATATTTTTCATATATTTTGTAATAAAAATGCATTTCATCATACAGTGTATATATATATATATATAAATATATATATATATATACACACACACACATTTTTTGAAATATATTTTGAAGAATATTGAATATATTTGGGAAGAATATTTTTTAAATATATTTTTCTTCCATGTGGGTTACTTTAATTATTTTTTCTTTTCCTAACTTTATTGCTACCCCATAGAGTAGTGCCCCGTATGATAGAATATAGCTGACCACAGGTCCTCTTTAAGGAGACATAGGAGGTTTCTTAGACTCCAACTGTCACCTTTTGCCCCCCCAAAAATATGGTCAAGTACAGATCATGCTGGGTCAGCTCCCTCCCTGGTCACAGCAGCCAGGGGCTGATAATGCTGAACCCAAACAAATGACATAAGTGGGTGGGGCTGGTATTATTGAGGGGTGTGTCATATGGTAATCTGTTTCTTAACATAGTAAAAATATATCCTTGAAATGTAAACAATCTCTTTCCTTCTGTTGTTAAAGTGTCACATATATACTTTTAATAAAGTTGGATGATATTTTCAGCGCACAATACCGTGGTCTGGATTCTTCTACAACACATGTATTCTGAATGTAATGTTTCAGTTAAAGGAGTCTGGTGGAATGGATGACAAGCTGATTGTATCACTAAAAAAGCACTACCCCCCCCCCCCCCACAATGACACTTATTTAAATCTAACCTCCGACTTCTCCTTCAGTCTTGCACAGGTGTACCGGCTCCTCCCCTTCAGCCTTGCACAGGTGTGACGGATCCTCCCCTTCAGTCTTGCACAGATGTATCGGCTCCTCCCCTTCAGTCTTGCACAGGTGTACCTGCTCCTCCTCCTTTTTGGTCTTTCACAGGTGTATTGGCTCCTCCTCCTTTTCAGTCTTGCACTGTACCGGCTCCTCCCCTTCAGTCTTATACAGGTGTATCAGCCCCTTCCCTTCAGTCTTGCATAGGTGTATCAGCTCCTCCCCTTCAGTCTTGCACAGGTGTATCAGCTCCTCCCCTTCAGTCTTGCACAGGTGTATCAGCTCCTCCCCTTCAGTCTTCCATAGGTGTGCCAGCCAATCCCCTTCAATCTTGCACAGGTGTACCAGCTCCTCCCCTTCAGTCTTGCATAGGTGTTCCAGCCAATCCCCTTCAATCTTGCACAGGTGTACTGGCTCCTCCCCTTCAGTCTTGCACAGGTGTATCGGCTCCTCCCCTTCAATCTTGCACAGGTGTACCGGCTCCTCCCCTTCAGTCTTGCACAGGTGTAGCGGCTCCTCCCCTTCAGTCTTGCACAGGTGTAGCGGCTCCTCCCCTTCAGTCTTGCACAGGTGTACGGACTCCTCCCCTTCAGTCTTGCACAGGTGTACTGACTCCTCCCCTTCAGTCTTGCACAGGTGTACCGGCTCCTCCCCTTCAGTCTTGCACAGGTGTGTCAACTCCTCCCCTTCAGTCTTGCACAGGTGTGTCAACTCCTCCCCTTCAGTCTTGCACAGGTGTACCGACTCCTCCCCTTCAGCTTTGCACAGGTGTATTGGCTCCTCCCCTTCAGCTTTGCACAGGTGTACCGGATCCTCCCCTTCAGCTTTGCACAGGTGCATTAGCTCCTCCCCTTCAGCTTTGCACAGGTGTACCGGCTCCTCCCCTTCAGCTTTGCACAGGTGTATTGGCTCCTCCCCTTCAGCTTTGCACAGGTGTATTAGCTCCTCCCCTTCAGCTTTGCACAGGTGTATTGGCTCCTCTCCTGGACTGAAATGGCTTCCTCTGATGTCACTGCACACTGGGAGCTTCTCACAATGGCAACTTTCCCCTCACAAAACTAGTCCGGCACCCCTGTCTCCAGCGGTCTTGAAAATGGAATGTTCCTGATGTCAGTCCACCATTGATGTCACTTACATGGCCAGGAGTCCCCAACCACATAGGCAAAGGGGAACGTATAGGGAAGGTGACATCTTTGTCTAACTATGGCCATATGATTATATCTGGCCAATGATGTCACCACCATCCCCACCGATGTCATTGCCGATGTCAGGGATGCAGGTGTGACCAGAAGTGTGTGGACTGACACAGGGAAACGCAGGTTTCAGATATAGTAAATAATATAATTTATTGACTAACAATACAAACGCAGTGCAAAACTAAACATAACACAGTGCAAACAAACTGAACCAAACCTCCAACAGATAACAAACATACGATACAAGAGTAGTCAGGCAGGCCGGGTCGGTAGCAAACGGGCAAACGGAGTACCAGGAGCAGGCGGGAGAGTGCTCAGGACTAGCCGAGGTCAGTACAGGCAGAGTTCAGGCAGTGTCAGGACAGCAGAAACATGATCAGGAAACCAGGGCCAAGCAAACAGTACAACAAGGCACAGACTGCAGGTCTGGCCATCCCTTAAATACACCACCTGCAATCAGCCCCAGGTGATGGCTAATTGCCGAAGTGAGCCTCTGGTTGTTGAGAGCACCCGCTGGCCAGCCCTGGTACTGCAGCCCACAAGGCAGGTGAGTCCCACCACTATTGGCAAGTCCATTCCTGACCGCCGATAAATGCTCAAGGTAAATGTTGTTCAGTAAGTGGCCATAATCAGGTTTTTGCTTTTGGTGAGTATCGGGCATCATGGGATTTTATTTTTTTAAATAAAGGACTTGTTAACCACGTCCAGTCCGGACACTTCTCCCCCCCCCTTCCAGTCTAGACACTCCCCCCCCCTTCCAGTCCAGACACTTTCCCCCCCTTCCAGTCCGGATGCTTTCTCCCCCCTTCCAGTCCGGACACTTTCCACCCCCTTCCAGTCCGGACACTTTCCCCCCTTCCAGTCCGGACACTTTCCCCCCCCTTCCAGTCCGGACACTTCCCTCCCCCCCCTTCCAGTCCAGATACTTTCCCCCCCTTAAAGTCTGGACACTTTCACCCCCCTTCCAGTCCAGACACTTTCCCCCCCTTCCAGTCTGGACACTTTCACCCCCCTTCCAGTTCGGACACTTTCACCCCCCTTTCAGTCCGGACACTTTCACCCCCCTTTCAGTCCGGACACTTCCCCCCCCCCTTCCAGTCCGGACACTTTCACCCCCCTTCCAGTCTGGACACTTTCACCCCCCTTCCAGTCCGGACACTTTCCCCCCCTTCCAGTCCGGACACTTTCCCCCCCTTCCAGTCCGGACACTTTCACCCCCTTCCAGTCCGGACACTTTCACCCCCCTTCCAGTCCGGACACTTTCACCCCCTTCCAGTCCGGACACTTTCCCCCCCTTCTACTCCGGACACTTTCCCCCCTTCCACTCCGGACACTCCCCCCCCTTCCAGTCCGGACACTCCCCCCCCTTCCAATCCGGACACTTTAACCCCCTTCCAGTCCGGACACTTTCACCCCCCTTCCAGTCCGGACACTTTCACCCCCTTCCAGTCCGGACACTTTCACCCCCTTCCAGTCCGGACACTTTCACCCCCTTCCAGTCCGGACACTTTCCCCCCCTTCCAGTCCGGACACTTTCCCCCCCTTCCAGTCCGGACACTTTCCCCCCCCTTCCAGTCCGGACACTTTCCCCCCCCTTCCAGTCCGGACACTTTCCCCCCCCTTCTAGTCCGGACACTTTCCCCCTCTTCCAGTCCGGACACTTCCCCCCCTTCCAGTCCGGACACTTTCCCCCCCTTCCAGTCCGGACACTTTCCCCCCCCTTCCAGTCCAGACGCTTTCCCCCCCTTCCAGTCCGGACACTCGCCCCCCCTTCCAATCCTGACACTTTAACCCCCTTCCAGTCCGGACACTTTCCCCCCCCTTCCAGTCCGGACACTTTCAACCCCTTCCCCCCCCCAGGCCAATTTTCAGCTTTCAGCGCTATCACACTTTGAATGACAATTGCGCGGTCATGCCACACTGTACCCAGATGAATTTTTAGCATTTTTTTGAGACAGATAAAACTTTATTTTGGTGGTATTTATTCACCGCTGGGATTTTTATTTTTTTTGCTATGTAAATGAAAACGTCCAAAAATTTTGAAAAAAAGTGTTGCAAATAAATAGTATTTCATCATAAATTTTGGCCAAAATTTATTCCGTTATATTTTTAGTAAAAATTAATAACCCAAATTCGTTTATAACCAAAATTATAATTTTTAAACTTTTTTTAACATTTTTTTATATTATTTTTTATTTATTATTATTTTATTTTTTTTACATACTGTCACCCTAGCAGTACAGTGTCACCATGGTGACACTGTACTACTTGTGGGGGGTGATGAAGATTTTTTTTTTTTTTTTTTTTTACACCGATTGCTTTTCCACCCATAAAGGCTGTAAGAGGAATCCTTTCTCCTTCTCTCTGGCTGCATTCTTGCAGCCATTGACAACTAGTGAGTGAGCTGTGATTGGTCACAGCTTGTCACATGGTACAAGGCTGTTGTGAATGGCCCTGTACCATGTGACCTCTGTGATCATTCACAGATTTCACAGGTAGTAAGCAATGATGTCACAAGTGACATCTTGATTACTACTCTGCATGTGATCACTGATTGGCCAATCAGTGATCACATGATCGGGACCTCGTACAGGTCCGGAGGACACAGCAGGCATCGGATCGCGGTGCTGGGTGCTCCCAGGGTGCACACACAAGCAGGGTGCGGGGAGGCCGTTTATAAACGTCCACCCGCCCCTGCACTGCCACCATCTGGCCGTTTATATACACCTCCATATATATAGACTGTATCTGTCTTTTTATTTACACTTTGCATTTTTCATGAAGCATTCTAGGTACTACCAGGGTTGTGGAGAAGAGGCCCACGTCGCCATCAGCATGGGAACAGAGTTCTTTGCCAGGGGAATCAGTTCCCCATGTTGAGGGCATGTGACTTGGCATACGCCCATCCCCCCTTTCCTACCCTGCTAGGCTGCATGCGTGGATGAGGGTCTGGTATGGGATCTTGAGGGGGCCTCATGCTTTTTTTTTTGTTAATTTTTGCCTAGGATTCCACCATACAATTCACAAATACTGAATTTGGAAGGCAATTCCAACTGTTATTTTTTTGACATCTCCCTTAAAATTCATACAAGATGAATGGAGGGGTGTGAGTTATGGGGGAATCTCACAATCTGTTTTGTGTGGGGGTCCTCCATTAGTATATCAGACCCTTATTTAGGATCCAGTCAGCAGGTCACAGTACCTCTGTTGAGTTAGGACAGTGAGGTTCCCGAAGCTCAAGAACCAAGATAGATCTTATTTATTTATTTCAGGTACTTATATAGCGCCGTCAATTTACACAGCGCTTTACATATATATTGTACATTCACATCAGTCCCCGCCCCCGAGGAGCGTACAATCTAAGGGCCCTAACTCACATTCATACATACACACACTAGAGCCAATTTAGACAGGAGTCAATTCACCTCCCAGCATTTCTTTGGCGCGTGGGAGGAAACCAGAGTGCCCGGAGGAAACTCACACAGACACAGGGAGAACATGCAAACTCCAGGCAGATGGTTGGGATTCGAGCCAAAGACCCGAGTACTGCCAGGTGAAAGTGCTAACCATTTAGCCGCTGTGCTGCCCATGCAGATAGATGCCAATGCCTGAGTGCACAGCCCCATGTTCCCACCAATGCAGCCTCCTGAGGACAAAATCCACAAACTCAAGGAATCATGCATCCATTACGCAACAGCCCATGCATGTCCTCTCCCTACCCCTTGTGTCCTCACCTCTCCGAACCAAGAGCGGACTGACAACTCATGGGGCCCCCGGGCAATAAGGGATCATGGGGCCCCCATGTCCTTGCCCACACTCAAAAAACACCCAAAAAAGGCTATAAAAAGGTACCAGGGGCATTTCATGGGGCCCCCCCTACTGACCCCGGGCCCTCGGGCACTGCCCAAATGTTTGAATGGTCAGTCCGCCCCTGCTCCAGACCCTTTTAAGGCGCAACCACTTGTTCTTCAGATTGATGGGCTTTGGCCATGCTCTGTCTGTGCATTTCCAGGAACAGCATGTGCAGAAGCTGGAAGGTCTATTATTCCCGACTCTTCAGCTCACTGACTACTGAAAGTACTGCTGACATTTATAGTGCCCACCCTGTCAGGTACTGCCAAGGTGTGTTCAGAACTTTAGTTCCCCACTGTTGTGTAATCTCAAAGTTTACTGTAGTTCTTCCCTGTAGTGCTCACTGACGTTACATAGTTAGTCTGGCTGAAAAAAGACAAAAGTCCATCCAGATCAGCAGAAAAATAAATTAGATCTTATACCCACAGTTGATCAAGAGGAAGTCAAAAAACCTCAGCAAAGCACGATCCAATTTTATTAATTTATTTTTTTTCAGGTACTTATATAGCGCTGTCAATTTACGCAATTAGCTCCTGCAGAGGAAAAAAATCCTTCCTGACCCCCCAAGAGGCAATCGGATATTCCTTGGATCAACTTCCCCTATAAATGTTATATCCAGTTATATTCTGTGTATCCGAGAAAGAATCCAGGACTTTCCTACAGCAATCCACTGAGCTGGCCACAACCAACTCCTGAGGGAGTCTATTCCATATTCTCACAGCTCTTACTGTGAAGAAACCTTTCCATGTTTGGAGATGACATTTCTTTTCCTACAGATGTAAAGAGCGCCCCCTTGTCCTCTGTGATGACCTCAGGGGGAATAACTACACCGAGTTCACTATATGAACCACTGATGTATTTATACATGGAGATCACATCCCCCCTTATGTATTATACATGGAGATCATATCCCCCCTTATGTATTATACATGGAGATCATATCCCCCCTTATGTAATATACATGGAGATCATATCCCCCCCTTATGTATTATACATGGAGATCATATCCCCCCCTTATGTAATATACATGGAGATCATATCTCCCCTTATGTATTATACATGGAGATCATATCCCCCTTATGTATTATACATGGAGATCATATCCCCCCTTATGTATTATACATGGAGATCATACCCCCCCTTATGTATTATACATGGAGATCATATCCCCCCTTATGTATTATACATGGAGATCATATCCCCCCTTATGTATTATACATGGAGATCATATCCCCCCCTTATGTATTATACATGGAGATCATACCCCCCCTTATGTATTATACATGGAGATCATATCCCCCCTTACATATTATACATGGAGATCATATCCCCCCTTATGTATTATACATGGAGATCATACCCCCCCTTATGTATTATACATGGAGATCATACCCCCCCTTATGTATTATACATGGAGATCATATCCCCCCTTATGTATTATACATGGAGATCATATCCCCCCTTATGTGTTATACATGTTGATCATATCCCCCCCCCCCTTATGTATTATACATGGAGATCATATCCCCCCTTATGTATTATACATGGAGATCATATCCCCCCCTTATGTATTATACATGGAGATCATATCCCCCTTATGTATTATACATGGGGATCATATCCCCCCTTATGTATTATACATGGAGATCATATCCCCCTTATGTATTATACATGGAGATCATATCCCCCCTTATGTATTATACATGGAGATCATATCCCCCCCTTATGTATTATACATGGAGATCATATCCCCCTTATGTATTATACATGGAGATCATATCCCCCCTTATGTATTATACATGGAGATCATACCCCCCCCCTTATGTATTATACATGGAGATCATATCCCCCCTTATGTATTATACATGGAGATCATATCCCCCCTTATGTATTATACATGGAGATCATATCCCCCCTTATGTATTATACATGTTGATCATATCCCCCCCCCCCCTTATGTATTATACATGGAGATCATATCCCCCCCTTATGTATTATACATGTTGATCATATCCCCCCTTATGTATTATACATGGAGATCATATCCCCCCCTTATGTATTATACATGGAGATCATAACCCCCTTATGTATTATACATGGGGATCATATCCCCCCTTATGTATTATACATGGAGATCATATCCCCCCTTATGTATTATACATGGAGATCATATCCCCCCTTATGTATTATACATGGAGATCATATCCCCCCTTATGTATTATACATGGGGATCATATCCCCCCTTATGTATTATACACGGAGATCATATCCCCCCTTATGTATTATACATGGAGATCATATCCCCCCTTTTGTATTATACATGGAGATCATATCCCCCCTTATGTATTATACACGGAGATCATATCCCCCCTTATGTATTATACATGGAGATCATATCCCCCCTTTTGTATTATACATGGAGATCATATCCCCCCCTTATGTATTATACATGGAGATCATATCCCCCCCTTATGTATTATACATGGAGATCATATCCCCCCCTTATGTATTATACATGGAGATCATATCCCCCCTTATGTATTATACATGGAGATCATATCCCCCCCTTATGTATTATACATGGAGATCATATCCCCCTTATGTATTATACATGGAGATCATATCCCCCCTTATGTATTATACATGGAGATCATATCCCCCTTATGTATTATACATGGAGATCATATCCCCCCCTTATGTATTATACATGGAGATCATATCCCCCCTTATGTATTATACATGGAGATCATATCCCCCCTTATGTATTATACATGGTGATCATATCCCCCCCTTATGTATTATACATGGAGATCATATCCCCCCTTATGTATTATACATGGAGATCATATCCCCCCCTTATGTATTATACATGGAGATCATATCCCCCCTTATGTATTATACATGGAGATCATATCCCCCCTTATGTATTATACATGGAGATCATATCCCCCTTATGTATTATACATGGAGATCATATCCCCCCCTTATGTATTATACATGGAGATCATATCCCCCCCTTATGTATTATACATGGAGATCATACACGGATTGACATTCGACTGGTCTTTGCTGAAGCAGCCAAATTTCGATCAGTGTATGGCCAGCTTTACTTGGAACCCTCAAGCTTGGGTGGAGAGACTTGGCAAAATGCCGCTAGACCACTACCAAGTGTGTTATTAAAATATTAGCAAAGAACACACTTGGGAACCCAGATCAGGTAGTTTATGATCCAAACAAATGATACGTTCAGTCGAAGCACCATAAACAAAACAAAAAAAAGTTGAGAATCAGTTAGGAGAACACAGTCCAGTCATTGGTACACGGTCAAAAGGTAAAGTATTCTACGGCTCCTGTTCTGTCTCTCCAATCTAAGCATTGAAAGTGTGATCTCTGTAACTTATGTAGGCCATAGACGGGTCAAAAATCGGCTGATTTTTCAGCCGAAAAAAAAATAAAAATGGCCGATTTTTGCACCGTTAGTGGGTTAATTGGTTGGCCGTTTTTCAGGGTTTTGGCACATTTTTTTTTTTTATCGGTCAAGTTGGAAAATTTGAGGCCGATTTTCCCGGCAATGATAGGAGGAGGAGGAGAAGAAGGAGAATTCCAGTCCGCTATTATATTTTATATAAAAAATCTTGCGGTTGCAACAATGTATCTATTTGTATCCGAATAAAAACATCTGTATCCAAAATGGATACATTGTTGCAACCGCAAGACTTTCATGTAAAATATAATAGTGGAGCTCTCTGCAGGGACAGAAGTAATTATGGGATTAAATGGCAGCCGTAGACGGGACGAAAATCGGCCAATTTTTTTTACCATTGGTGGTAACGTCAGCCGATTGAACAACCAATTTTTCCCTTATTTTATTAAAAAAACGGCCGGTTTTCGACTCGTCTATGGCCTGCATTACAGTTGTGATGAGATGGCAATAACTCCAATCTTAGTTGAATGACAAAGGCAGTGACTAGATCCAGATGACACCTTGTAGATCTTGTGAAGTTTATTGCATAAACTGAGAGAATCTTACAACAATGAACATCTGATAGGTCAAAAGATCATAATGTGATCTGCTTCATGACATAGGGCTAGAAGCTGAAATAGAGAGAAAACAGGTGGCGCACACCCCTAGTGCATTATCCAAGGTTTATTGTAGGAATTAAATAATAAAAACATACTCACAGACGAAGCATGTATCTAAAAAGCATAGAAAAATGACAATGGCCACAACGGCGGGCAAGGTGTTCTCACTGTCAGTGCGGTCAAATGGTTGACGCGTTGATGCCATCAACAGCGAGGCTCTTTCTGTCCATACATCATACATCAGCATCAGAGGTTGGTCATCAGCTCTGAGGAAAGGCATTCGTCCCCGAAACGCGTCAGCCATTTGACAGTGAGAACACCTTGCCCGCTGTTGTGGCCATTGTCATTTTTCTATGCTTTTTAGATACATGCTTCGTCTGTGAGTATGTTTTTATTATCTCATTCCTACAATAGACCTTGGATAATGCACTAGGTGTGTGCGCCACCTGTTTTCTCTCTATCCAGTGGCTGATTTCCCCGTCTGAGGAGGGCTGCGCCCCTGGAGCATTTCCTTTGGTTTTCGCTGTCCTGGTACCCTTGGCTTCCCTTTTGGCTGTGCATATCCTGAGGTGCTGGAGAGTACATACGATATCCAGTACTAGAAGCTGAAATGCATTACTGGGAAGGGGGGTGGGCTATCAATACAGCAAGAACTAAACCAGAGGAAAGGGAGGAGCAGAGACAAAATACAGAGAACACTTAAAGGCATATGACAGTCATGTGAAATATGACAGCTCCTTCGGTGTGTGGCTGATGGCCATAAGCACTCAACTCAATGCGTCCATCCTTCACATTCCTGATTGTTCACCAATTGTAGCAAGTTGGTTATGCAAAGCATCATTATACCTTTCCACTAGTTTGGTGGGGTATGAAACGGCTGGGACCCCCCAAACTCTTCTACACTGACATAACTGCTACCCCTTTAATAGCCCCCCTTCTCCTAGAATGTCCTCTCTGCATCTGAGGATGAAGACAATGAGACCTCCAGTGCCCGATGAGCTTTGTCAGAACACAATTTCCCTCCACTGTGAACCTTCAAGTGTCTAATAAGGTTTGATTTCACTGTAAAAGTGATATCACATTCAGAGCATTGATACGGCCTCTCTCCAGTGTGGACCCTCACATGTCTCATGAGGTTTGACTTCTGTGTAAAAGATTTGTCACATTCATAACACTGAAATGGCCCCCCTCCAGTGTGAACCCCCTGGTGAATGAGAAGCTTTGCCTTCTCTGTAAATGCCTGGTTACATTCAGCACAATGAAAAGGCTTCTCTAAACACGGATATGGTTTTCCTCCATTGTGAACCGTCCTATGTCTGATCAGATCTGACATCACAACAAAAGCTTTAGCACATTCAGAACACTGAAATGGTTTCTCTCCCGTGTGAACCTTCTGGTGTCTGACAAGGTTTGACCTCCGTGTAAAAGCTTTGTCACATTCCGAACACCGATAGGGCTTCTCTCCGGTGTGAACCCTCTGGTGATTAACAAGATCAGACTTCATTTTAAAAGCTTTGTCACATTCGAAGCACCGATACGGCTTCTCTCCGGTGTGGTTCCTCTCATGTAGGATAAGTTGTGCCTTCTCGGTAAAAGCTTTGTCACATTCAGAACACGTGTACGGCTTCTCTCCAGTGTGAACCCTCTCGTGTCTGATAAGGTTGGCCTTCAATGTAAAGTATTTATCACATTCTGAACAATGAAATGGCTTCACCCCAGTGTGGACCTTCTCGTGTCTGAGGAGCTTAGACTTCACTGTAAAAGCTTTGTCACATTCAGAACACTGAAATGGCTCTTCACCAGTATGTTCCCTCAGGTGTATAATAAGATTGGCCTTCTCTATAAAAGCTTTGTTACATTCAGAACACTGATAGGGCTTCTCTCCGGTGTGAACTCTTTGGTGTCTGATAAGTTGTGACCTCTGTGTAAAAGCTTTGCCACATTCAGAACACTGAAACGGTTTTGATCCAATGTGAACCATCTTATGTCTATGAAGATCTGACTTCAATAAAAAAGCTTTGTCACATTCAGAACACTGAAATGGCTTCTCCCCAGCGTGAACCCTCTCATGTCGGATGAGGTTTGACTTCTGTGTAAAAGTTTTGCCACACTGACAACACCAATACCTCCTCTCTCCAGTGTGAACCTTCTCATGTCCAAGGTTTGGTCGCGTTGTAAATGCCGCCGTGTCCCATTCAGAACCCAGATACAGGTTCCCTTCCATGCGTTCCATCTGGTATCTAGTCAGGTCTGATTTAGCTGTAAAACCTTTAATCCAAACAAGATAAAGCTTCTCTCTTGGGTTTGAGTTAAAGCCGTTGTCACTTCCAGAGCCCTAAATTGACTTCTCACCTGATGTCCTCTGGACGTTGGATCAATGCTGAAGAATACACAAAACAATCACGAAATGTGGAACATGAATATGGCTTCTGTCCAGCCTGAATCCTCCAATATAAAGACTTTCAGGCTCTTTGAACACCCATATGGACCTGTCATCAGGGTGGCTCAGTTGTGAATATGAAGACCAACCTGACCAAAAACTTGGTCCATCAATTCAGTGAAGTGCAATCAAGCCTTTCAGTCTCTCAGAACACCCATATGACCTGTCTCCAGTGACCAGATGATGTGCTTTTGGAGGATCATCTTGAGGAAAAATGTGGTTCATCAATCCACCTGTAGAGAGATTAAAACATTCAGTAAAATGTAGCTTTGGCAAACTTTCCCTTTAACCTTCATTATTAGTAATACTTGTTTACATTTTTCTATTTCAGCTTTGTGAGAATTTACGACACATTTTTATTGAAGTTTATGTTAAACTACAAACATAGCAGATCCTTCAGGACTTGGGCCTTCCATAGCAGATAACTACAACTCTACACATAGTACTTGAACCGCTTACCCGCCGCCGTATAGCAGATATACTGTATATATATATATACGTGATTTTGCATTTCCGGGTAGGGGCCCTAAAGACGCCGCTATTTGCGGCCGTGGATGTCAATCACAGGGTGCCGGCTGAGGATTACCTGCTGGCGCTCGGTGATTACTGACAATCACCGATGAGGAGGAAGACTGTTTTGTTTACTAACAGTCCTCCTTTCTGTGGGCTCAGGCACACTACACATCCATCCTGATCAGTGTGCTTACAGTGAAGAACACCCACCCTGCTGCCCTAGTAATACACACCCACCCCCTAGTAACACACACCCCGCCCCCTAGTAACACACACCCCGCCCCCTAGTAAAACACTCCCAGCACACAATACCCCTTTGATTGCCCCTCATATTAACCCGTTCCTGCCCAGTGCCATTACTACAGTGTCCGTGCTGTTTTTTTAGCACTGATCACTGTATTGGTGTCACTGGGGATGTCAGTGACACCAAGTCAGTCCCCCCCCAGTGTCAGAATGCCTGCAGCAGTCCTGCTAAAATTCACTGGTCACCACCATTACTAGTAGGGAAAAAAAAAATTGTAATTTAGTAACCTCTTCATTTACCATATGAGACTAGGATGCAAAATAAATGTACACTGCTCTGCATCCTACTGACCTCTGCACACTGCACTGCATCCTACTGACCTCTGCACACTGCTCTGCATCCTACTGACCTCTGCACACTGCCCTGCATCCTACTGACCTCTGCACACTGCCCTGCATCCTACTGACCTCTGCACACTGCCCTGCATCCTACTGACCTCTGCACACTGCCCTGCATCCTACTGACCTCTGTACACTGCTCTGCATCCTACCGACCTCTGTACACTGCCCTACATACTACTGACCTCTGCACACTGCCCTACATACTACTGACCTCTGCACACTGCCCTACATACTACTGACCCCTGCACACTGCCCTGCATCCTACTGACCTCTGCACACTGCTCTGCAACCTACTGACCTCTGTACACTGCTCAGCATCCTACTGACCTCTGCACACTGCTCAGCATCCTACTGACCTCTGCACACTGCCCTACATCCTACTGACCTCTGTACACTGCTCTGCATCCTACTGACCTCTGCACACTGCCCTGCATCCTACTGACCTCTGCACACTGCTCAGCATCCTACTGACCTCTGTACACTGCTCTGCATCCTACTGACCTCTGTACACTGCTCAGCATCCTACTGACCTCTGCACACTGCTCTGCATCCTACTGACCTCTGTACACTGCTCTGCATCCTACTGACCTCTGTACACTGCCTTGCATCCTACTGACCTCTGTACACTGCTCTGCATCCTACTGACCCCTGTGCACTGCCCTACATACTACTGACCTCTGTACACTGCTCTGCATCCTACTGACCTCTGTACACTGCTCTGCATCCTACTGACCTCTGTGCACTGCCCTGCATCCTACTGACCTCTGTACACTGCCCTACATCCTACTGACCTCTGCACACTGCCCTACATACTACTGACCTCTGCTCTGCATCCTACTGACCTCTGTACTCTGCCCTGCATCCTACTGACCTCTGTACACTGCCCTGCATCCTACTGACCTCTGCTCTGCATCCTACTGACCTCTGTACACTGCCCTGCATCCTACTGACCTCTGCACACTGCCCTGCATCCTACTGACCTCTGCACACTGCCCTACATACTACTGACCTCTGTACACTGCCCTGCATCCTACTGACCTCTGTGCACTGCTCTGCATCCTACTGACCTCTGTACACTGCCCTGCATCCTACCGACCTCTGTACACTGCCCTACATACTACTGACCTCTGCACACTGCCCTACATACTACTGACCTCTGTACACTGCCCTACATACTACTGACCTCTGCTCACTGCCCTACATACTACTGACCTCTGTACACTGCCCTACATACTACTGACCTCTGCACACTGCCCTACATACTACTGACCTCTCTACACTGCCCTGCATCCTACTGACCTCTGTACACTGCCCTGCATCCTACTGACCTCTGCACACTGCCCTACATACTACTGACCTCTGTACACTGCCCTGCATCCTACTGACCTCTGCACACTGCCCTGCATCCTACTGACCTCTGCACACTGCCCTGCATCCTACTGACCTCTGCACACTGCTCTGCATCCTACTGACCACTGCACACTGCCCTGCATCCTACTGACCTCTGTACACTGCCCTGCATCCTACTGACCTCTGCACACTGCCCTGCATCCTACTGACCTCTGTACACTGCCCTGCATCCTACTGACCTCTGTACACTGCCCTGCATCCTACTGACCCCTGTACACTGCCCTGCATCCTACTGACCCCTGTGCACTGCCCTGCATCCTACTGACCCCTGTGCACTGCCCTGCATCCTACTGACCCCTGTGCACTGCGCTACATACTACTGACCCCTGTGCACTGCCCTGCATCCTACTGACCCCTGTGCACTGCCCTGCATCCTACTGACCCCTGTGCACTGCGCTACATCCTACTGACCTCTGTACACTGCCCTACATACTACTTACACACACTGGAGCCCAATCCAGCCAGTTGGGCCAGAACTCAGAGCAGACAGGCAGGGCAGAATGAAGGCCAACCAGGCTAGAAAGTTGTGCAGTTTCACTGATTCTGCCTTCATGATGGACTCCAGTATATCTGTGTGTGGGGGGAGGTAGGTGATCTGTGTGTGGGGAGGTAGGTGATCTGTGTGTGGGGGGAGGTAGGTGATCTGTGTGTGGGGGGAGGTAGGTGATCTGTGTGTGGGGGGAGGTAGGTGATCTGTGTGTGGGGGGGTGATCTGTTTGGGGGGTAGGTGTTCTGTATTGAGGGGAGGTAAGTGATCTGTGTGCTGGGGGAGGTGTTCTGTACTAAGGGGAGGAAGGTGATCTGTGTGTGTGGGGAGAGGTAGGTGATCTGTGTGTGTGTGTGTGTGTGTGTGTGGGGGGGTGATCTATGTGTGTGGAGGGGTGATCTGTGTGTGGGGGGAGGTGGATCTATGTGTGTGTGGGGGGGGGGGTAGGTGTTCTGTATTGAGGGGAGGTAGGTTATCTGTGTGGTGGGGGAGGTGTTCTGTACTAAGAGGAGGACGGTGATCTGTGTGTGGGGGGTGATCTGTATGTGGGAAAGATAGGTGATCTCTGTGTGTGTGTGGGGGGAGGTGATCTGTGTGGGGGGGTAGGTGTTCTGTATTGAGGGGAGGTAGGTTATCTGTGTGGTGGGGGAGGTGTTCTGTACTAAGGGGAGGAAGGTGATCTGTGTGTGGGGGGAGGTAGGTGATCTGTGTGGGGGGGAGGTAGGTGATCTGTGTGGGGGGGAGGTTTTCTGTATTGAGGGGAGGTAAGTAAGTGTGGGGAGGTGATCTGTATGTGGGGGGTGATATATGTGTTTGGGGGAGGTAGGTGATCTGTGTGTGTGGGGGGGGCGATCTGTGTGTGGGGGGAGGTAGGTCATCTGTGTGGGGGGAGGTAGGTGATCTCTGTGTGTGGGGGGAGGTAGGTGATCTGTGTGTAGGGGAGGTAGGTGATCTGTGTGTGGGGGGAGGTAGGTGATCTGTGTGTGGGGGGGTAGATGATCTGTGTGTGGGGGGGTAGGTGATCTGTGTGGGTGGGGGGGGTAGGTGATCTGTGTGTGGGGGGAGGTAGGTGATCTGTGTGTAGGGGAGGTAGGTGATCTGTGTGTGGGGGGAGGTAGGTGATCTGTGTGTGGGGGGGTAGGTGATCTGTGTGTGGGGGGGAGGTAGGTGATCTGTGTGTGGGGGGGTAGGTGATCTGCGTGTGGGGGGGAGGTAGGTGATCTGTGTGTGGGGGGAGGTAGGTGATCTGTGTGTGGGGGGAGGTAGGTGATCTGTGTGTGGGGGGGTAGGTGATCTGTGTGTGGGGGGGAGGTAGGTGATCTGTGTGTGGGGGGAGGTAGGTGATCTGTGTGTGGGGGGAGGTAGGTGATCTGTGTGTGGGGGGAAGGTAGGTGATCTGTGTGTGGGGGGGAGGTAGGTGATCTGTGTGTGTGGGGGGAGGTAGGTGATCTGTGTGTGGGGGGGTAGGTGATCTGTGTGTGGGGGGGAGGTAGGTGATCTGTGTGTGGGGGGAGGTAGGTGATCTGTGTGTGGGGGGAGGTAGGTGATCTGTGTGTGGGGGGAAGGTAGGTGATCTGTGTGTGGGGGGGAGGTAGGTGATCTGTGTGTGGGGGGAAGGTAGGTGATCTGTGTGTGTGGGGGGAGGTAGGTGATCTGTGTGTGGGGGGGAGGGTATCCACACTAAAAAGTATGAATGCAATATAATGCAGTGGAATGCAGTTTGATCCCCTCCCCCTCCCACATGGAGCTGTGACTTATTATTATACAGGATTTATGGCACCAACAGTTTGCTCAGCGCTGTACAATATAACGGGAGACAATACAGCAACAATACAGTTCAATACAAGAGGGATAGGAGGGCCTGATCCCGGGAGCTTACAATCTAGGAGGGAGGGACTAGTGGTACAAAAGGTAGTAACTGTGGGGGATGGACTGGTTGGAAGAGTAGAAGATTTGGTTATTAGCGGAGGGCGGGGTAGGCTTCCCTGAAGAGATCGGTTTTTAGAGATCGCCTAAAAGTGGAGGAGTAGAGTCGGTGATAGTCTGATAGATTGGGGTAGAGAGTTCCAGAGGATGGGGGAAGCTTTGGAGAAGTCCAGGAGACAAGAATGGGAGGAGGAGACAAGGGAGCTAGAGAGCAGGAGGTTGTGAGAGGAGCGGAGAGGACGGTTTGGGTGATATTTGGAGACAAGATTGGTGATGTGATTTGGGGCAGTGTCCATCGGAGTGAGTAGAGGACCGCGTCCATCGGAGTGAGCGGAGGACCGCCTTCAATCGGAGTGAGTGGAGGACCGTGTCCGTCAGAGTGAGCGGAGGACCGCCTTCAATCGCAGTGAGTGGAGGACCGCGTCCATCGGAGTGAGTGGAGGACCGCGTCTGTCAGAGTGAGCGGAGGACCGCCTTCAATCGCAGTGAGCGGAGGACCGCGTCTGTCAGAGTGAGCGGAGGACCGCGTCCGTTGGAATGAGCGGAGGACCACGTCCGTCAGAGTGAGCGGAGGACCGCGTCCATCGGAGTGAGCGGAGGACCGCCTTCAATCGGAGTGAGTGGAGGACCGTGTCCGTCAGAGTGAGCGGAGGACCGCCTTCAATCGCAGTGAGTGGAGGACCGCGTCCATCGGAGTGAGTGGAGGACCGCGTCT